>NC_081414.1:622380006-622612506 GCF_030272615.1 Cryptomeria japonica | reverse complement strand
TAAATTCAAGCATTTATTTCACCAGTATTATCAATCTCAACTTAATAAACTAGGGTTATATGTGTGTGTGTAATATACATGTATGTTTACACACACACACACACACACACACACACACACACATATCTATATAATTTTTGTAGGTGTGACTTATACCCTTATAATACAATCTAATGAAATATAAGCAAAAAACTAAAAATAATTAAGTAATAGATCACCACCTCTTTGAGTACATATATAACTACATAAAAGGATGAGAATGTAGATCATCCCATTGGTAAGTAGCAATCTACTCAAAAAAAAAATTCAAAAGGAGAATCTTGAGCCACCCACCCATATTGATAGTCCTAGATGGAAAGCAACAAGGTCATCACCTAACTAGGATCTTATGGTATAATAATTGTGCATTTGCACCATTCTAAGAAAGGAAATTAAATGCCCTAATAGTCTTTTTGTATAAAAAATGAGCCTAGCCCCTTCAATAAGAAGTAAGAGGCGAGAAGCAACTAAAATTGTGTGAATGAATCCTTCATCTAGTAGTATATGGTAACAACCCCTAGGGTGAATAGTTTAGATGAATGTTGCTCATGGTACAAGATGTATTCACCTAGTAGTTAAACAAATCCTAGATGTGTTGAAATTTCAAGTCTATTTTCTCAATTTACTCCCCAATTGGAAAGTAAGTAGAGGCAATAAAATGAACTTTCTTGTTAAAATAAATTGAAACATCAACTTCTAAATTAAAAATATTATTATTTAATTATTTTTAGAGTTGAAAAATAACATTTGAGCTCTAAAAATTTCCATAATTTAGCATTGTAAGCTGAAAAGGGGACCATATCCCTAGATAAAACTTTTTTTCAAGAAAATAACCTATAATGAAAGGTCACAAAATACCGTGAATCCAAATTTGATAAATTTAGGCCCATAGACAAGTACAAAAGATATGCTTGAAGGTCTCAAGATAATTACAAGCAAGAGATCTTGGATTAGCAATGCCAATGTTAAAACCCCTTTTGTTAAAATAAATCCTTGACAAACTAGAGATCAAGAAAGTAAGTAGATTTAGGCTCCATTTTGAGTTTCCAAATCCTTTAAAGTTAACAAGGCTAGTTTTTCAGAGAGGGGGGCATTAAGATCCAACTTTCCAAGTTAGATGATCAAGTTACATCATCCTTAAGCTAGAACCCTTTTTTGGTTCATTGTCCATTCCAACTCCTTAAATAATACCACTTAGGAACCTCTCCATTTGTTTCGTTAGCGCATCGGGAGCACAGGGTAGCACATAGGAGAAAATGTGTAGCGCGTAGGAGAGACCTAGCGCATAGGGTTAGCCGGGGTTCGCAAGGGTAGTGGAGGGTAGCACATAGGTATACCCTAGCGCATAGGGTTAGGTTTGCAGTGTAGGGCCAAGATAAGATAGCGCATAGGGTTGTCTAGCGCTTAGGGTAGTTTAAGTGATGCATAAATAAGATAGGGTAGCACATAGGTGATGGCTAGCGCATAAGGTGAATGGTGTAGTGTGTTGAGAGGACAGGGTAGCGCATAACCAGCAGTTTAGCGTGTAGATAAGATTGTTTAGCACATGAGGGAGAAAATTTGGGTAAAGTAGGATTTTGGATGAAAAAAGAGGTAAGTTTTTGCTAATTTTGTTGGGATGGGTGCAGAGTGTTAGTCTGCGTGCCTACTGTCATTGTTTTGATAAATTGTCCACTATGAGTTCTAATATAACTTGATTTGATTTGCAATGTTTCAAGTTGATATTGATTTGATGTTGATTTGATATGATGTGGGTTTCAATATGGATGTGCTAATATGAACTTGATTTGATTTGTATTGTTTCAAGTTGATATATATATGGAGCTTGAGTTGTTTTAGAAGTTGATATGGTTTGTGAAACTTGAGTTGTTTTACAAGCTGATATGAATTGTGAAACTTGAGTTGTTTTACAAGTTGATTTTATTGTGGAACTTGAGTTGTGTTACAAGATGATATGATTTGATATGAAAATGGATTGATATGATGTGGAACTTGATTAGATTTTCAAAGTTTCAAGTTGATATGAATTTATTTTGATGAGGAAATTGATATTGGACTTGTTTTGTTTGTGACAGGAGTGCCTTGGAGTTGTTTAGTCGCGAGAGCGATTTCTCAGACCGTGGTCATTGATACCACGATTGACATAGGCTGACAGGGATACCATTGAGAGGTGTGGCCTATCCTCTTTGTTAGAGATGCCCCAATTTATCATTAACTGGGGTTTGTTGACAACAATGGCTGAGAGGTGGCATAGCGATACCAACACCTTCAATTTGGTGACAAGGGAGATCATAGTGACACCAGAGGATTGTTACCAAATTCTCTGGATTCCTGTGGTAGGTGCATTGTTACCTTATGAGCAGATAGAGGAGGGCGGGACATAGGCACTTTGCTAGATTCTACAGGATGATACAGTTTGTGGATATGAGATCCCATGACATGAGTTCATAGATTTGGATTACGCTCCTCTACCATTAGTGTTGACAGGATTTATAGGTGGTTTCCTATGTCCCGACCGTAGGTCGAAGGGATTGGCAGTAGGATGGGGGTTGGTCCTAGAGGACATGGTGACACAGGGTTGCCGATTTGCATGGGGGTCGGCTATGCTAGCCCACTTATACCGGGATCTACATCAGGTGGTGTACTTGGGGTATAACAGTCTATCAACTGGAGTTACACTATTACAGGTATGGGCGTGGGAGCATATTCCCGCAGCCAGGCCACTTGTGGACAAAGATAGGCCTGTTGGGTGTGCTTATGCATACATATATCGAGGGATAGTTGTCCAGCATAAGATGGGCAAACTAGAGCACTGGAGGAGAGTATTAGATGATATCTATATGGTCATCTGGAGACCGTACATGGAGTGCAAGGTATGGGATGGAGATGCCCTATGTCTACATGACCCGATTTTTGATAGGGCAAACGCCCTTTGTTATCGAGAGATTTTTGCATAGCTAAGTGTTGCAACAATATGGTTGTTAGCAGGGAGTTCCACAAGGAGCATGCTTATATGCTCGATGGAGATAGGATATACCAGAGTGGGGACCCACTATTGACAACGTGGTGGTGGTTGAGGAGTTATTTCACTTAGCCAGTTAGATATGGGACTACGCCTATGGGGTAGTGGATGCGGGGATGACAGAGTTCACCACACTGTTTGCAGCACATGCAGTTGCTAGGATATCAGATCCAGAGGAGATGATTCCCACTTTTGATGATGATGAGGATGATGAGCAACTAGAGAGGCTAGGGAGATGGAGAGAGGATGGAGAGGAGCAGGATGTGGGAGGTGGGGATGGTGAAGGGATGATGGTGGTGATGAGATCGACGAGGGGATAGAGGGAGGAGAGGAGATAGGGGTGGAGATGGTGGGAGGAGAGGGGACAGAGGTGGAGATGGTGGTGCTAGAGGGATTCGAGTAGAGAGAGTTGTGCGGCGAGCAGTGGTGGATAGAGGGAGAGGAGGTTTGGCTATTGGAGCTGGGGGAGAGGTGATAGCAGCAGTGGGAGGGACTGACGAGTTTAGACGACTGGCTCAGAGGAGGAGATCTGATGTGTTACCCCCACCGACACCAAGGATAGGGAGAGGCATAGGGGGTACCACTTCATAGGTACCCATCTAGATGCGGATTCCGACGCACCAAGAGGACGCATAGATTAGGTCTTTGCAGTTATTAGTGCAACACCCACATACACAACTATTGGCGCATCAGTGACAAATTACATAGCTGACCACTGAGTGAGATATAGTTTTGGAGTGGTTGGGTCGATTCAAGGCTAGAGCAGAGGCTTTGGAGAGAGCAGGGATGGGTGGCTTGATGAGAGATACCCTGAGAGAGGTGGCTTTGAGAGCCAAGGAGGAAGAGTACTATAGGAGGCATTATGAGGATGCAGTGCCCAGGGAGCGTCGAGGGACGAGCTTTATAGCTTCGAGATCCAGTCAATCTCGAGATTGGGTTGAGGATAGAGAGTAGAGGCATGACAGGGCCTCCTAGACAGGATCCACCTGGAGATCCAGGTGCTGGGACATCAACAACGATACCGTCCCCTTCAGGAGATAGTCATACCTGAGAGATATTGTCTCCATTGTATTTTGATCATTTTGTTGTATTGGCACAAACATGACATATTATATATATATGACACCATTTTTCCTTGATCCTCATGTGATGTGTTATGGATGACGCTTTCTATATGATTTTGATATTTCTATGATGATGATGCAATGCTTAGATGCATTTGATTTGATATGTGATGAATATGATTTGTTAATGTATGATGTTTATGAAATGTATGGTATGATATGCTATGAGATGTATTTTGAAAATGAGATGTATGATATGAAATGTTGTGAGATGTAACTTGAAAATGAGATGTATGATATGATATGCTATGAGATGTATCTTGAAAATGAGATGTATGATATGATATGCTGTGAGATGTATCTTGAAAATGAGATGTATGATATGATATGGAAAATGAAATGATACTGATGCAAGATTTATGTGATATGCAACTAATTATAAAATGATATGCCACTAATTGTAAAATGATATGTAACTAATTGAGCATCTTCATTCTGTGTTTGTCATCCTTGTAGAGTCACATGTTTTTGCTTTCTTTGTAGGTATCATCATTGAGCATTGATTTGTTCTAGGATATGCTAAAAATTTATACAAGCATAATGGTATAATTGAACCATAATGACCTAAGAAAAATTTACATGATTTTTGATTTTGCAATATAGCACAAGCGTTAAGGTATAATTGAACTAGGACGACCTGAGTGGGGTTTACGTATAAACAGACAAGATTAAACCAGTTGTATGTGCAAAGTGGAATCATGTCTTCAGTGATATGTTGTGAATCACGTCTTGAGACAAGTATTTGCACAGTACAAGTGATCACCTCACAAACAAAAAACTAAAAAATATTGGAGTCTCCATGACTTTCTCTAGCTTGATGCATTGTTGAGAAAATGTAGAGGATCCAATAGTTCAAAAAGTTTAAGTGCAAAATAGTCAAAAATTCATGCAAGATGCAAACATTTGATACTTCGGAAAATCATCCATCATATTTTGTGAGTCCCATTAAGTGATCAATGTGTGGTTTGGTGATTGTTGAGTTGTTTGCTAGATATGATGTTCTGAGTTTGCTACAAGTTTTGATGGCTTGAATTTGTTGCAAGTTCTGATTAATGCTGCCCCTAGCTGAGTTTTCCTCTAGATTTGCATAGTGATTACCAAGCTATGGTGGGATATGATGAATGATATTTGAATAAACTAGGATAGTGACTACGCTAAGTATGTCTTGGATAACGTGATAAAATTGTCAGGTGATGGCCTATAGTGCTTGACTGTGGATATACCGGTTTGTTAGTAAAGATAAATGGAGGAGATGTCCTCTCACAATAGTGCCTGTTGCCAGGTTTTCACCAGTTGCTTTTTATTGTGCCTTTTTTTTTTTTTTGCTTTTTCTTGATTTTTTTGACTTTTTCAACTTTTCTGTGCATTAGACTGCTCAAGTGCAGTATTTCTTCAGATGAATGTTGTTAGTTGGTTCATTGAGCACATCCCCTTCTAAAGTTGTTAGTTGATAAGCACCTGATCCATAGACTGATATGATGACATAGGGACCTAACCAGTTAGGTTCAAATTTCCCTTTCTTTTCCTGATCTTGTTGATTTCTAGGATTTTCCTTGAGTACTAAATCACCAATTTAAAAAATTATGGGAATGACCTTGTGGTCATAGCTTCTGCACATGCGTTGCTGCTTTGAGATGAGTGTAGGCACATTGGCATCTTTCATCTAGAAGTTCTAGCTCTTGCATTCGATTGACTTGATGCTCTTCATATGGAATTAGGCCTTTCAAAGAGACTCTGAGAGATGGAATTTACCTCCAAGGGTAAAATGGCTTCTGATCCATATACCAATGAATATGGTGTAGCTCCCGTAGGTGTGAGGATGCTAGTTCTGTATGCCCAAAGTACTGGATTGAGTTGTATATGCCAATCTTTGCCTGCATCATTCACTATTTTCTTTAGGATTTTCAATATTGTCTTGTTGGATGCTTCTGCCTGACCATTCCCTTGTGGGTAGTAAGGTGCAGAGAAACGATGTTGGATTTTGAATTTTTCACATAGTTCTCACACATATTGGTTTTTGAAAGGTCATCCATTATCTGTGATGATAGAACTTGGAATGCCATATCTGTAGATCAGATAATTGAGGATAAAAGAGGCGATTTTCTCCCAGTCACTATGGTCATGGGGAACGCTTCAATCCATTTGGTAAAGTATTCTGTTGCAGTGATAATGAACTTGTGTCCATTTGAAGATGAAGGATGAATTTTGCCAACTAAGTCCAGTCCCCACTGGCAAAAGGGCCAGGATGTTGTGAATGGCTGCAGTTCCTGTGCTGGTGCATGTATAAGATTGCCATGAATTTGGCATTTAGGACACTTCTTTGCAAAATGATAAGTCTTTTTCCATTGTCGGCCAGTAATATCCCATTCTTAGAAGTTTTTTAGCAAGATTAGGACCACTTGAATGTGTGCCACAGATACCTTCATGAAGCTCTTGTAAAGCGGAGTCATTTTCATTACGATCAAGGCAACGAAGAAGAGTACCATCTAGATCTCGACGGTACAAAGTATCAACAATGAGAGTATAACGGGCGGCTTGTCGGATAAAGTTGCATTTTTGGTTTCGGGATAGGTCAATGGGTAGGATATTGCTCTTAAGAGAGTCGTATATCGGTCCATATAACAGAGAGTCAGAATTGGTTAAGGCATAGATAACATGGGAATCAGAATGGTCATAGGCTGGGGAGAACATTGCTCTACCAGAAACTCATTACGATTCTATTGTTTTGGAATTTACAGTAGTGAAGCGATAGTAGCCATTGCATCGAATGCTCTGTTGTCCAACCTTGGTATTTGCTCAAAGGTGATGTGTACAAAATATTATTTGAAATCATCCACCATTCGCTTGTATGGTAGCAGCTTGTCGTACTTCATCTGGTAGTCATTGTTGATTTGATTGATGACTAGTTGTGAGTCTTTGTAGACTTTTAATTCTGTGATTCTCCATTCCATGACCATTTTGATGCCTATAACCAATGTCTCATATTCAACAATGTTATTTGTGCATGGAAACATGAGCCAATATGATCTTGGTATGGTGTGCCCTTCAAGAGTGATGAACATAATTCCAGCACCTGAGCCATGTTGAGTATATGATCCATCAAAGTATAGGGTCCATTGGTTGGTGAAAATGGTAAGAACATCCCTATCTGGGAATTCGATCTCCATTGGTTGTTTTCCAAGTAGTGGTGCTTCAGCTAGTTGATCTGCAATTGCTTGTCCTTTGATAGCTTGTTGCTCTATGTAGTGGATATCAAATTCACTAAGAATCATGACCCATTTAGCCAATCTGCTTGTAAGAGCTGCTTTGCTGAGTAAATATTTGAGAAGATCAATTTTTGCAACTAGCTTAATTGTGTGAACTAGCATGTAGTGTCAGAACTTTTGAGAGGCAAATACCACTATTAAACAAGCCTTCTCAATGAATGTATAGTTGAGTTCATATCCATTCAATGTCTTGCTAATGTAATATATAGCTCGTTCCTTGGCTTATTGATCTTCTTGTGCTAATAATGCCCCCAATGATATATCTGTTGTTGAAATATAGAGAACGAGTGGCTTCCCTGCTATTGGTGGTACTGGAACTGGTGGGTTCATTAGGTATTGCTTGATTTGATAGAATGATTCTGCACATTTGGCTTCCCATCTGAATGGTACATTTTTAGTAGAAAATGATTGAACGATAGACTTTTATCTGCTAGTTGAGTGATGACTCGCCTGATTGACCGGAGCTGTCCTTGTAGAGATCTGAGTTGGCTAATGTTCTTTGGTGGTGGCATCTCCATTATGTCTTATACTTTTGCTAGATCCACTTCAATACTCTTAGCTGAAACTATGTAGCCTAGTAACTTGCCTGATGTAACCTCGAAGACACACTTCTTAGGGTTGAGCCTGACTTGGAACTTTTCCAATCTGTCAAAAATCTTTTCTAAGATGCTTAAATGTTCTGCCCTGGTGAATGATTTAGCTAGTAAATCATCCACATAGTCCTTCATGAAGGCATGCATCATGTCATGAAATATTGTTGTCATTGCTCGTTGATAAGTTGCTCCTGCATTTTTTAAGCCAAATGGCATGACATTCCAATAGTATGTTCCCCAAGGACAGGTAAATGCTGTTCTATCTTGATCCTTCGAGGCTATCTTGATTTGATTATAGCCTGAAAAACCGTCCATTAGTGATAGCATTGCATGCACAGCTATGAGGTCTACAATTATGTCAATACTGGGCAAAGGAAAGTCATCCTTTGGACAAGCTTTGTTGACATCTCTAAAATTAGTGCATATTCTGATACTGCCATCTGGTTTTGATACTAGTACGATGTTGGAAATCCATTTAGCATAGTCGATAGGTCGAATAAATCCGATGTCTAATAGTTTCTTCAGCTCAGCTTTAACCATGAGTGCTACATGTGGATTCATCTTTCACAATTTTTGCTTGACTAGCTTAGCTCCTGGAGAAATGGACAAATGATGCATGATTAATTGTGGATCAATCCTGAGCATATGTGCATATGACCGAGAAAAGTTGTTTTGCTTTTCTTTAAAAAATTTGATAAACTCCGATCTTTCTTCCTCTGTCAAAGATTTTGCAAGGTGTATATTTTTGGCTGCTTCTGTAGTACCAATGTTGATTGATTGAGCGGGATCAATCAATATGGGTGATCGCTTGTGATAATTCTTAGGAAGAGTGTCAAGTCTCCCATATTTAGGTGCCTTAAAAAGGTTTTCACCTTCAGATGCATCCTTTATTTTTACTTTTTTGTGATCTATTGCTGCCATTGTTTGGTTTTCAGCAGTAGATCTTTTATGTTGTTCATTTTTGTGATTGAGAGACTCGGCACTCCCTTGATTGTAGATGTTGTTACTTTGTTCATTGGTAGAGTCTATTTTCTAGGGTTAATGATACACAAATAATGGATAATGGATTCGTCATTTGGAAAAATTGGTATATCATGAGTTTCAGGTTCGTCCCAGTCTATGAGGTGAGGAAAGACAAGTGGTAAGGAGTCATTAGGTGGATCAAGTTCAGCTACTATGAGTGTCAGGATGGAGGTACCATCGTGGTTGGCCAGGGTGTTAAAGAAGTTAAGGATTTTGTTGAGGTCTTAAATGGTATCGTCCTCTGTGTAGACTTGCTCGTAATGTTGTTGCTCATTTTCCTTAGTGTCATAGATATTTTGTGGACCAAATTCAAGTGGTCTAGATTCTGTGCCATGTTCTTCTTGAGAGATGGGTGTATGAATGTCATTTGCACCAATATCTTCAGTAACATTAAAACAACTGACCCATTCATATTCATTGGAATCAGTCTTAGAGGTATTATCCCAGATTCTAGCAGTGCTGTGGACTGGTATGTTGTAGGGTGAGAACAGATCTTTGATGATTGATACAAGTTTGATAGTTTTCTCTGATTCTGTGTCAGATCTTTCTTCCACTCTTTGCATTTGTTTGTATACTGTCTCTCCTTGGGGAGGAATGATGTTACTAGGAGGTGATTCCTCTTTGTTGAATATTGGTTCTTGAATATGATGTGCTTTTGCAGTAGATGCTTCCTTCTTTTGGTTGATGGGCATCCTTTGATATTGCTTTCGTTCTTGATTTTCACATTCTTTGCATATTGTCTCAGCTGACTCAAATAGTGCCTCCTGCGAGGAGTCCTCCTTGTATTTCTTATTTTCTTTCCACTAAGGTTTTGGGTATTTGCTTGGTGTCTTCCTTGGTGGTAAAATGTATTCATAGCCCAATCCTTTTTTGTCTTTACTGAATTGTGAAGGAGGATCTAATGGTTCTATGACGCCTTCCTAACATTTACCAATAGGTCCTTTGCCATTGTATCCCATCTGTTGCATGATCAAGTAGCCTTTTCCATACAGGTGTGTTGGTATAGCTACTTCCACAGTAGCTACTCTGTCTTCTTCCTCATCCTTGTACAACCAACTAAGGATGTCTTTTTCCTCTGATTCATGTGCTAGAGTGCCTAGTTGAATAAATTTGCCATCAAACTTGGTGATGGGCTGGGTTGCTTGATGTGTTGATGTTGTAGATAATCGATGAGATTTAGGTGATGCTGGTAAGTTGGCCAAACACAAGGGTTCCAAAGAGTATTCTCCCATGCCTTTCTCTTTGATTTTCATTTTCTTCTTGAAATCCATAGATAGTGATTTAGACTTTTCTTGCTGAATAGTCGGTGCTAAGGAACTTTGTTTTTCTCTATTATGTGGAAGCAAGATGTCTTGGGCTGCCCCCATAGCATTACAATTTTGGAAAGGGTTATGATTTGCTGATACAGAAATCTCCTGTCCATTGTAAGGGAACTTAACACACTAATGATAAGTAGAAGGTATTGCTGGCATTTCATGTATCCAAGGTCGACCCAATAAGATATTGTATGTGATGTCTATGTCTAAGACTTGGCACATAGTGTCCTTTTGTATTGGTCCTACTTGAATTGGCAAAATTACTGTTCCTTTAGATGATCTTTCTTCATCATCATATGCTTTATAGTGATCTTTTTGCATGGATCAATAGATTGCTTAGAGAAGCCTAATGCACAAATAAGTTTCAAGGTACAGATATTGAGTCCAGCTCCTCCATCTATTAATACTCTTTTGACTCGATGTTTATAGACCAAGACTTCAATGTGGAGTGGAGTATTGTGTGGATGGATTAATGAGATATTATCATGTTCAAAAAAGGTAAGGTTATGAGGCCCTGTCATATGAGCCACCATGGCTTGGAATTTGTCAGCGTCCAGATCTTGAGGTACATTTGTTTCCAATAGTGCTTGTTCCAAGATGTCTTTGTGTTTTGGTGAAAGTTTCAACAACTCCAGTATAGATATTTGAGTAGGAGTTTTGCATAGTTGACTGACTAGATCATATTGAATTTTGGTATGATGTGTGTTGTTGACGTATGCCCCTTCAAGACATATTTTTGAGCTTTGGTTGTTACATTGACGGATTCATGTTCACGCTTGTCTTTGATTGTGATGACGTTTACTTGATTATCCTCAGCTGATATGTGATTGATGGTGTTATTGTATACGTGATTGATACGAGATCCACATGTATCATTTGAGGTTGAAGCTCCATCCTTGTTGTAGTTTGGAAGAGGATTCTTAAAGGCTCCATGGTCACCATTTGTCTTGAGACCATCAACTATTAAATCACCTCTATCATTCATGTCTTGAACAATGTTCTTCAGTCTCATGCAATCATTTGTTTGGTGACCTTTGTTGTGATGAAAATTACAAAAGTGTGAGTCATTCCACTAGGGTGGTTTGATTTGTGGTTCAAAGTTATTGATCGTGGGTAAGGAGATAATTTTGTTTGCCAGGAGTTCTCTAAATGTTGACTCCAAGGATTGCCCTAGTGGTGTGTAAATGCATTTTTGAAAGTTGTTTGCGTTACCTCGTGAGTTTGGATTAGGTCCTCGATTGGTGTTATTGCTTTGGGTATTGTTGGCATTGTTTGTGTTGAGTTGATCTTGATTGGTATTCGGTGCATAAGTGGTAGTGCCTTGATTAGCACTTTTTAGATTCTTTATAGCTTGAGGATTACCTGATAACGCTAACACTAGTTGCTTGGATTTTGCATCATTTGATTCATTTCCTCCTTCATTTCCATTGTTTTTGTTTCAGGTCTAGAACCTGGATTTGTCTAAGTTGTTGCTGTTTTGGTTGTTGTAGTTGGATGAATTTGTTTCTTCTTTGAAGAATTTCAATGTTCCTTTCTTGACACATGCTTCTTCTACTTGGATGTCATTCTCAATCAATTTGGCAAAAGATGGTATGCATTGAAGTTTGAGCACGTAACTCATCTCACTATTCAAGTTGTCGATGAAAATTTTCATCTTTTCTTTTTCTGGCACATCTTGAGGATATCTCGAAACCATATGCCGCCAACATTGAAGGAATACCATGAATGTTTCATTGTTTTTCTATTTGGTATTACAAACATCTAGCATAGTGATAGCATGTTGAATGTTATAGGAATATTGAGTTATGAATTTGTTGACTAGTTCATCAAATGATCTGACAGGAGGTGTGATTTTGGATAGCCATTCCATTGTTTGTCCTCCCAAGCTTCTTGGGAATAATCTCATCAAATAGGTGTCATCATGGGAAAATTCAAGACTCATGGTACAAAATTCCTGAATATGATCACGGGGATCACTTTTCCCATCATATTTGTCAAATTTGGGAATGTCTGAGTTTGGGGGAAAAGACACCATGTTTAACCGTCTGTCAAAAGGATAAGGACAAATTTCAGTTAAGGAGTACCATTCTGTTGTCCCTTGTTTCATATCTTGCATTTGTCTTTGTAATATTTGCATTTGTTGAGTGAGAGCAATCAAAGGTGCATTATTTTGTCGAGGGAAGAGTTCTTCCCTTTTATTAGTT
This sequence comes from Cryptomeria japonica, assembly GCF_030272615.1. NCBI lineage: Eukaryota > Viridiplantae > Streptophyta > Pinopsida > Cupressales > Cupressaceae > Cryptomeria > Cryptomeria japonica. Next base: position 622,599,919 of record NC_081414.1, on the reverse strand, counting down.
CTAGGCTGAAATGGTGTGTGGAATGTTATGTTTTGCTCAAAGATATTTTGCTCGGGTATGTTTTATTTAGGGTCACATGCTTCCTCCTCTCTTTGTCATTCTTGATAGTCATAATGTTGAGATCCTGTTCTAAATATATCAGTGTCAAAGTCTTCAAGGAGTTTAACTCCTTTTCTTGTGAACATGAGTAGATATTTTTCCTTTTCGTTTTCCATTAGTCTTTCCACAAGTTTTTAAAATGAAGCGCTTTCTTGACACTCTTGGAGGAGTTCGTCAGAAATTATAGTGTCTTCTAGATTTGGACACTCAAAAGGATTTGATAATCTTTGATTCATGCTGGACTCTGGTTGCATTTCACTTTGTTTGTTTTGTTGAGAGCAAGTAACAATAGGCATCTAATAAAAGCTTTTCGTGACAAAAAAAATGAACTCCTCTTCGATGTTCTGTTCAGGAGTTGGTGGTTCAAATTGGGGTATGTTGTAAGTGATGCACTCTTTAGGAAAGAAGGCCGGATTGATCTTTTCTCCTTGATTTAGGCGTTGACTCAATGGTTCCTTGTCAAATTCGTTTGTTTTGTCTTGAAGATACAAGTGCATATGACGAAGCAATGTTCGATGAGATTTGAAGAGTTAGCAATTGATGTATAAAAATTTATTCCGTTTGGCAAGTTTTAGAGAATTGGGTTGTTGTTTCCTCAACTTAGTGTTATGATAAATACTCTTTCTTCTCAGAATATGAGGATTAGTCATACACAAGCGATCAATGGTTTCCTTTGATTTGTTTTGGATTTAGTTTAGCTTGTTTTGGAAACTCAAGTTTTACTTTATCAAATGAAGGTTTAGATGCCCCCTCATGACAAAGTGTGTCAAAAGATATGGAAACTCGACTTGACAACTTGGAGTTTTAAAACAAATGTGTTTTTGGATAGAAATCTGTTTGATTGAAGGACTTGTTTGATACTTGTGATGAGGTTTCCTGATTTTGATAGGAGAGATGTGTTATCTTGCGACTAGTTTTTAGATTTTGACAACTTTATTTTATGGAGAACTCGCTTTGGGAATAGGTTTTGATACCTGGTTTTGATTTTCTATTTGATGAAGTTCAGACTGAGAAATGAAAGCTCCCTAAATTGTTTTCAAATTTTTCAAAAATGGCCTTTGTTTTGCCCCCTGTTTTCTTGGTTTTTGTCACGTGCTAAGACAGAGACACAATGCACTACAAAAATTTCTCAATGCACTAGAGAAAAGACCCCATGCGCTACGCTTCCCCCTGTGATGCGCTAACTGGTTTGTTTCAATTTTGTCTTGGTTCAAAAGGTTATGCACTAATATGGGCCGCCAATGCGCTAAAGTTTGGTCTCCACACACTAAGCTGATGCTTCAATGCACCAGACTATTTTCAAAAGGCGCTACCTTAAACCGCTAGTTTTGGATTCTATGAAGCGCTAACTGTAGACACCCAAAATTGTCAAGTCTAATTAAATAAATATTTTATTTATTTAATTATCTAAGCTTAATTCTTTTATTAATTAAATAAATCTTTATTTATTTAATTAATTCATTTATCCTCTTCTAGCCTTATTTCTCATTTAAATAAATACATTTATTTATTTAAATTATCCTTTTCCTAAATTAAATAAATATTTTTATTTATTTAATTATCCCACTTCTTCTATTAATTAAATAAATCTTAATTTATTTAATTAATTCATTAGTCTTTTCTACCCATGACACATGTCATTCATCTCTTAATTTATATACTACCTACCCCTTTCATTATTTTATTATTTATTTTACCTACCCTCTAATCATAGCCAACCTCCTTTTACACCTCTCAATCTTATCCCTCCATTTCTTATAGTGTCTTCTATATAAAGAGATGCTTCCTTCATTATCAAACCCTAATGACCTAACTACTTGATCAATTGACTACTTGGCATATGCGATCCTACTTGCAACCACATTCCGTTCTTTGTTGAGCTCTTGTGCATATAAAATCTGAGAGCAAATATATCAAGCAAGATCAATGGAGATAGGAAGAATGGAGATCCAAACCCTATTGGACATGTGATGGTATAATCTTTGTGATTTCATTTGATTTGCATTGTCTTAGGTAATCTTCATATGTTATGGTGGATCTTTGTTGTTGTTAGGCTAGGGTTTTGTGGTTGAATCTATTTAGCCTTTCAATATCGTTATTGTTGTTATCCATTTTTACCATATACATTTTGGCACGCCCCGTGGGAGATTGATTTTTGTTAGATTTGTGTTTTTTTTGCAGATTTTTCTAACCCTATATTGTTGTTTTGTAAAACAATTTGGAGAATAATCTTGTGCAGCTAGGGTTTTGGACACAAAATCAAGATCTTGGAGAGATTCGATAATATCTCACAAACGGCTACGAAATTTTGCACCAAAATTTTTTTTGCAGGTTGAAGAAAGTATCAGGAGCTCTTAATACAAAACTCAGAATTTTTGGAGCAAATTTTCATTTTCTATAATTTTTTTATGATTTTTCATAAAAAATTAATTTTGAGAGCAAATGAGAGAATTTTTTAGATTTTCTTACATTTTTAGAAATCACTCAGAATTATACATAGGATCTATTGTTTGTGATTTTAATTTTGATGCAAAATATTTCGCTAAAAATTGAATCGTTAAAAATTAGGGTTTTTCCTTATTTTGATCAGATCTCACAAACATCTTGGAATGGAAACATCAAATTTTTTATGCAGGTCAGAAAAAGAATCAGAAGGATCCAATAAAAATTTCAGATTTTTTGGATCATTTTGTCAATTTATATGAATTTTTTATGAGTTTTCATAAAAAATTAATTTTGAGAGCAAATTAGCGAATTTTTTGGATTTTCTTACATTTTTGGAAATCTCCCAGAATTATACATAGGATTTGTTCTTTGTGATTATAAATTTGATGCAAAATCATTCCTCAAAAATTAGATCTTTGAAAATTAGGGTTTTGCATTATTTTACTCATATCTCATAAACTGCTTGGATTTGTTGTAGAAATTTTTTTATGCAGGTTTGGAAGACCATCAGGACTCTCCAGTAAAAAGTTCAGATTTTTTGGATTGATTTTGCATTTTATATGAATTTTTTATGATTTTTCATAAAAAATTAATTTTTGGAGCAAATTAGCAAATTTTTTGCATTTTCTTACATTTTTGGAAATCCCTTGAAATTTACAGGTGGTCTTTTTTTATGATGAATAAGATCTTTGAATTGGTCAACAAAATGCATTGTTGAAGGCCCCTATTTCACAATGTCTTTTGGGATCTAAAATTTACCTAACTTGTGTGCTTGCAAGAAGGGGTGATTATTTCAAGCAATCCAAACTACTAATAAATCTTTGTTGCAGGTCCTTGGCAAGGGTTTTTGGATTTTTATTGTGTGCCTTATTTTCATAGACTAGCAAACACTTCAATTGGTGCACTAAAATTGAATCATTGTCTTTTGTGTCTTGAGCAATAGGCTCTTTTTGTTTAATCTTTAGAGGGCCTGTCTTCTCGTGTGGTCATTAGGACTACTAGTGAGAAGAGAACGACCCAAGTGGTAGCGAGGAAAACCCACCTCTTCCGAACCACTATAAACAACTGTATTCATGGTGAAAACTATGGATAACGTGTGCTGATTAGTTCATACTGACACTATGTCTCCCCATAAGCCTGTTTGATCAAATTTATTTGATCAGTTGTAGGGCATAACCCCTACCGGCTGGGAGCCTTCTATATTTACAGAGCTGAAAGTGCCACATGTATGGCCACACAAGCGGATGCCCTTACTAGCACCTTTTTGTTTTAGAAGCCCAAATCCTTCTAGTTGTTGGGGCAGGAGGTCAGACCTCTGGTAGCGGCCCACACACATACGATTCTTAGTAGAGATACAAAGTTCACCACAGGGAGTTTTCATGGGGATTGATGCTTGGCTGACCCGAGAAGTGAGTGCCGAGGGTGGAGACAATGAGGTCAAACATCTAAGTATCCGCTCTGAATAGCGTAGCCTCGAGGGTAAAACCTCATGTGGGATCAACAACTATTGTCTTGGCCAGCCATAAGAATTGTGCTTGACTTATTTTAAACATTCAAAACATTCAAGACCAAACAGCAAAACATTGTGTCTTTTGTGTCTTCAAGTGTATGCAAAACATTTTTACATCAAACAACACACTTTTCTTGGAGTCATTTTGAGTCTAAACACTTGCAAACATTGAGTCCTCATCAACATTGTGCCCTCTTGTCACGAAAAACAGTCAAACATTCAGATTTGGTCACAACCAACAACTTCACAAATTGGAAAAATTTTACAATCCAGCAAACAAGAGCAATCAGTTTTGGAATTCTTGAGCTTCCTAGGTTGTTTCTCTAGGTTTTCATCTAGCATTCAACTTGTCTTTGGGTCTCACAAAGTCCATCATTGCTTCACATCTTGAATTAAATTTACATTTGTCTAAACTTGAGTCAAAAGGTCACTTGCTTGTCCTCATCATACTTTGTCAACACACTACATAGAACAACATTTTGCTAAGTGGTCCCTCATCAAGGTCTATCACCTTTGGGTCTCATTTGGTCTTACTTAGAGTCAAGGTCAACTTACCTCATCAAGAGAAACTATCCTCTCTTTGGAAGTCACATCTACTCTACTACATACATACTTGGTCTTACATTTTGGACATTGCAAGTAAACCTTAGATTCATTTACCTTCCATCCAACTCTTAGTCTTCCATACTTTTTCCATTTTCATCTAGTCTCACACATCTCGGTCAATACCTAGTTCATGGTTGAAACCTATCTTCAAAAATCTAGGAGAGAAACTAAAGAGGCTCAAGAGTCCTCAAACATGAGTTCTTATGAATATGACAATGATATCTTTTTCAATTCTGATCATACTACATTACCTGACATGGATGCCTATAGAAACATTCCAAATGTTGAGAACATGGACACTACAAACAACAATGATATACACAATGATGATATGGACAACTTTTCAGTACATTCAGTAGATGTGGAAGACTCCATTATGGATCCCCGTTTCAATCGATTGGTTGAGGAAATAATGAGGAGGGATAGACAATATTTCTTACAAATGATGGCACAAAGTGGAGCCAAGATACCTCATGATTTTGACATGTCTCAAATAATGGAAAATCGACCTTTGCGACAACCTCACTCCAACATGGATCAAAGGAGACCTAATAGTGGAGGCAATAGAGGACCACATATGGTACCTAAATCACCATCATCTTTGTTTCAAAAACCAGAGGTCCCACACACACATGGTCAAGCATATGATACTCATCTTCACAGACCATTATGGAAGTCTTATGCAGATAGATATGCTCATTCACATACCAATGCTAAGGATCAACCACCAAAGCAATTGGATATTCAAAGGCATGCTCAAAATTTGGACACAAGGAAACCCCACGTCAAATTTGGGGGCAACACATTAGAACATGACATGCCTGTAGAGTATGGTATACATGGACAAAATAGATATTTCGTTCCTCAACATGAATCTATACCAAGTGGTCCATATATGCAACATCACTATAGACCTCCTCCATATGAACATGTGTATGATCAATATCATCCATATATGCAACGTGCTCCTCCTCCAATTGGTGCCTCAAGCATAGGGTATGGTCCAAGAAGTCGATCTCCACCTAAGAACAATTTGGAGCAACAAATCAGGGACTTACAAAAGAAAATGGAGGACATAAATACATTGAAGCCAACATACACAATGAGAGACATATGTCCTTATCCATTTGACAAGAGCATTCCAATGCCTCCTTTTCCTACATACTTTGTGACACCTAAGTTTGATAAGTATAGAGGAAAAGGGGATCCTAAGGCACACATAAGATAGTTTTTCACAGCTTGCATTGAGATAGCAGTAGAAGAGACATATTTGATGAGATTATTCCCACAGAGCTTAGGTGATCAAGCTATGGAATGGTTCTCCCAACTTCCACCTGGAATTAAGTCATGGGGTGATTTAGCAGAGGCATTTATTCAACATTTCTCCTACAGCATAGAGACAGACATATCAGTCACTAATTTGTGCAACACCAAGCAAAAAGAGGGAGAGTCTTTTGCATCATGTTTACAAAGATGGAGAAATCTAGCCAGCAGATGCTCTTGTGAAATTCCACAAAAACAAATGGTAGAGATGTTCACACAAAATGTTAACAAAGACATTGGCTATGATCTAAGGAAGGCTTGTTTGTCCACCTTCAAGGACGTCATTGAAAAAGGCCTAGCAACAGAGAAGGTCCTAATTGAACAAGGAGTCATTAAGATATTCAAGGAAAACAAAGATGACTTTAAAGGAAAAGACAAGCCAAGATTTTGGAATAAAAACAAGAACATAGTCAATGATAGTGTTGTTGATGCCAATACAGTGCGACCCAAATTCATTTTTTCTGGATCAAGTTCTACAAACAATCAAGTGAATACTCAAACAACTTCCAGATCACAAAGGAAGTACACTCCATTGGGAGAACCACTTGAGTCAGTTTTCAAGAAGCTAGTGGCAAACAAGGTAATCTCTATTCCAGATTTTCCTCCATATGAGCCAAAGGTTAAACCAAATTGGTGGAATGATGATGAGTATTGTGAATTTCATAAGAGCAAGAGTCATAAGATAGGAAATTGTCGTCGACTGAAGAACATCATACAAGATCTCATTGATAGAGGTGACATTGAGATTGAGGGACACTCATCCAATCAAGAACATGAGATGTTTAAGGAACCATTCCCAAAGCATGACAAGGGAAAAGCTAAAGCCACAAATGACCAAACCAACTATACAAGAGAATCTTATAACTATGATTCAACTATCGATCACATCTCGATGGACAATTATATCTCTACCATTATCATCAAGGACAAAAACCCTGAGAATTCTACCCAGAGACCCAAGATTGTCTTAAAAGGTGTTGGATCTTCTTCCGAACCTACCTCTGAATGTCATGTTACAACCCGTCGAGGTAAAATCACTTTGCAAGGTGCTCCAGCCAAGAACACCGCTTCCTCATCAACCAAACCTGAGTATGACCTTGTAGAACAATTAGGGAAGACACCCACGCTCATCTCCATTCTTGAACTCCTACACATATCCCCCACACATAAATCCATTCTTGACAAAATCTTGAGAGAAACTGTCATTCCTACTAATCTGAATGTGGACCAGTTTCAAGCCATGGTGGGATACCTTTCCATTCCACACTCCCTTACATTCACTGAAGCCGATGATGCCTCTGTAAGTTAGCCACATAATGCACCATTACACATTGAAGCCTTCATACACAAACATAGAATCAAACGAGTCCTGATAGATGGAGGAGCAGGTCTAAACATTTGTACATTGAGCACAATTAAACAATTGGGATATTCTGATAAAGCTGTGAATTCTACAAACAAAATCACCATCAAGGCATATGACGATGAAGAGCGTTCATCCAAGGGCACAATCACCTTACCTCTCAGAGTTGGGCCAGTTACAAAGGATGTGGTTTGTCAAGTACTTGATCTGGATCTCACATACAACATATTGCTAGGACGTCCTTGGATTCATGAAATGAGGGCAATCCCGTCTACATATCACCAATGCATTAAGTTTCCTCACAATGGAGTTGAAATAACAGTTAATGCTGACCCAAATCCATTCATATATTGCAACAATCTGTGACCTAGATCAAAAATAACAATTCCAGCTAATCGAGAAGCTGTTCCATCTTCAGCATATGTGGATCCAAAATCATTGAAAGCTTCTACATCAAAACAAATAGAGCTCAAACAAAAATTCAAGGTTAAAGACCTAGGATGTGGTGAGTATATATTTCATGTTGACCAGCTCCCATTATCTCCTAAGACATTCAGTCGACAAGAACAATCTATAAACAATTTACAAGGAATTGGGTGTGAACCACCTAGTGTTGTGGCTACTGAGTCTGAATGCAAATCTCCTCCAGTGGTGCAAGCAACTCTTGATATCAATAGTCCTAAGAGTGGTTCCAGTGAAGAATCTATTGAGCATATCGCCAACCCTCTTGATAACTCACATAGCCTTACCATATCATCCACTCTTTCCATTTACACTCCACTTCCAGACTTGGATCAACAAGAATTACAAAAGCCCTTACTCATTGGGGATCAAAAATCAAGCTTTGAAAAGAAAAATCTAAAAGTCAATAATAAAGAAAAGTCCTTTAGTCCAAATCAAAATCAAAAGCTATTGGACTCTGCAAAAATCAAGGTCAAGGATAAAAATCCAATGAAAGAAAAAGAGCAAGAGTTGATCTCCCCTAATATCAAAATAACTGGGGGCAAAAATTCTACAATTGCAAGTAAAAAAGATTACTTGTTGATCCTAAGTCTCCATCATGCTATCCTACTTTCACTTCTTTTCATAGTCATAAGCCTTCATTCCTCATCCACGTGTTCCACACATCCTTTCCCTTTTGGTGATACATCATGGACCTTTAATGGAGCTTCCTCATGGGATTTTGTTATCAGGGATGCCCAAAATTCTTCAGGTGACACGCATATGGGCAAACGTAGTCCACACACTAGTAATTCTATCTCAGTTCCTTCATCAAGGAAGATAGTCACTCAAGCTACACATCATTCAGTCAAGGAACATCGCAGCTACAATCATAAGGTAAAGCCTTGCACATTTGAGGTGGGTGACTTAGTTCTCAAAGAAAATTCTAAAAACCAGCAAGACAGAGAGAAGAAGGGCAAGTTTGAACCAAACTGGCTTGGTCCTTACATCATCACAACAACATATGGATCTGGGGCATATCAGCTCTCAACTATAGAAGGTGAACCTTTGGAGGATTGTATCAACAACATGCACCTTAGCAGGTTTTACACATAGCTCTTCAGAATATTCTAATTCAAAAATACAAAAAAATCAAAAATTTCAAAAATACAAAAAAAACAAAAATTTCAAAAAATACAAAAAAAATAAAAAAACTCAAATATACAAAAAAAAATTATGAAACAAAAAAAATTGTTACTTGGTGAAAACCTGGCAAACAGGCACCTTGTGACACAAAAAACATTGAAAAATCGAAAAAAAAGTAAAGAGAAATAATTTCATCCAACGGTGAAAACCACTTCAGTGGCGCCCTGGGCAAGTACCATGGTGAAAACTGGGTTACCAGCACCATGCATAGAGACATTGCTCCTCCCTCCTTCAGGATTCTCTTTCATCACTTCACTTTGCACACACTCACGACCAATTCTTCCATAATAAACTTACCCATTCCCATCATGGCTTGTTATTGATCTACCCAAGATTGGTTAGCCATTCATAATAAACCTCCCTTTTCACCCCTTTCCATCCATAATAAATCAGATCCTATCTGTGGCTAAGACAAATCCTACGTCTAGTGATGGGTGTGGAACTGAGAACATCACATGTTTCGAGGAGTACAGTTTCTTCCAGCTTCCTTCAGTCTATCCACGCACAATCCGCAATAAAGCAACATTTGCATCACAGATCCGCAATAAAGTTTCATCTTCTCCGCAATAAAGTATCATTTTCATGGATTCAGTCAGTTTCAGATGAGACAACAGCAACAATGGGCTTCAACAAATCAAATCTTTCAATAGACTCAGACAACATATGGTTCCGTGCTATCTATCCTTTTTGTGAAAACAAACATTGTGACCACAATCAAATAAGACTTATACAAGTGACAAGAGACACTAAACTTGAGGACTACATTGGATGTTGGTGTCGAGTCTTGGTTTTTTTTTGATTTTATCTTTTTGGTGACATGTCTTTTAGCTTTTCTAGGATGTCTCTGACTAGAGATTCTATCTCCAGGATGCCTTTGACTAGAAAGGCGAGGATGGGGTATCGTCACCTATTTGTATTTGTTGTCTGTGGATTGTCTCTTAGTAATGCTATGACTTGTCCAAGGATATGAGGACACTGTGAGTCTAGTGTGAGCTAGGACATTCCTTGTTTGTGACTATCTTATTTCCATGCAAATAGGTACAATGACTTTCTGGGTCAAACATATGCCTCGATTGTCATAACCTACTTGCCATAATAAAGCTCAATGATGATAATGCACAAGAAGCTCTTTCACTTTCATATCTTCTATCTTCCATCCCCCTTTCTTGATTGACTTCCATCATCCTTCTCAAGTCCGCGTAGCCAGCTATCACACGACTGAGTATAATGACACACCAAAAACATTTGCATTTCATGTAGTTGCACCTGCATTACCACATATAAGCATTTTATACATACATATAGATATCACAACTGCCTCACATCCTGCACACAACACATGTTAGCACATTTTACATTTGCATTATCATATTCATCTGCATTTCATACATTCACATTCACATTGGCATAACATATAAAAATATAAAAGAACAAAAATATTCCATTTCATTATGTACATATTTGCATCCATATCATAAGCATCACATAAGAACATCTCATCACATAGGTACACATGCATATAGCTGCCACAAAGATGAATCATCTCATATATATATAAAGTGTCTTGATACAATGATGTCAAAATCATATGGCTACAATCACCCGTAGGTGTCTACATCATCATACAAAAATGGTACAATATTGATACATAGGGAGCCCTCTATGGCCATGATGAACTCCCTCCCTCGGAGCCACCTGGCCTCGATGGAATCTGAGCCCCTGAAGGACCCGCCCTAGGATCATCCCTCCTGTCCCCTCTATCTGGTGGTGGTAGAGGACCCATAACCCCACCACTAGATGCCTATCTCCTCCGGCTCCTTCCCGTAGCTGTCGCTGTCCGCAATGGTCTATGGAAGCTCCTCGCCCGCTGATCCGCTGGCACTACACCATAATAGAGATCCCGCTAGTAGGAAATCTCCTCCTCAGCCCGCAAAACATAGGCATATCTGGCCCCTGTGTCATCTGCAACCACCTCTCGTGTCGCCTTATCCGGACAAAGGAACCCACTGATCACTCCTGCCAATACTACTGGTAGTGCTAATCCTTTCCATGTCATGGTATCCCATGCCACATGTCCCACCCTCATCTCCATTCCTGGATCCTAGAATGCTCATCTAAGGGCATCCTTGTCTCCATCTCGATCATACAGAATCAGCTCCCCGTCAATCGATATCCACAAAATCCTATATACATCCTCAAGGGTGACTGTCATCTCATCCATTGGCAAATGAAATGTACACATCTCGGAGTGCCATCTCTCTGCCAATGCAGTCAACAGTCCCATGTTCACCCAAAACAAAGGTACATACAACATATGTCTCAATCCATAGCCTCAATCGCAGCTTGGTCCTCGGCTATCAACTCAGGTCGCAACCTCTGAGTCGATGGGAATCTCTCTCATGACTCCAGCATAGGAAAATACTCCCACAGTCACATAAATCAATCATCTCAGTCCTAGTGACATTCACTGTTCATCACATAGTGTTGCTTCTATCCTAGTGACACTCACTATTCATCACAAAGTGTTGCTTCTATCCTAGTGGTACTCCCTATTCATCCCAAAGTACTACGTGTTTGGCATGCACTCCCTGTTCATCACAAAGTGCTGCTCACATTTGCACTCACTGTTCATCACAAAGTGCTGCTCATATTTTAGTACTCCTTGTTCATCACAAAGTACTATGTCTTGGTACTCACTGTTCATCACAAAGTGCCTTGACCTATCCTAGTTTTCCCTAGAGGACCTTCTTGAGTGTATCCTCTCAACAGCTTATCCAATCGACAACGTATGTTCATCACAGAACTGCCGATTTGACCTAGAAGACAAAAATTCACATTTTTGGACACAAACGTGCTTTCCTGACATAAACGTGCATTTATTACATTACCTAGCATGCATTAATGACAACAATAAATGCATCAAAGTACAAGGAATTTTTGTGGTACTTACTGGCTCTCCTGCCTCTGCTGGCCTTTGAAATCGGCGAACGCGATCGAATATGTGAGCCATTGCCATCGCTGCTGACTGCTGTTGCTCTTTTCTCTCTCTGCACTCTAATCTCTTGGTTGTGTGGATGATAATGAGGATGTTTTTCCCTCGTGGTCTATCTTATAGACTACCCTAGCCCTAGCACTCGCCTCCCGAGTCAGTCTTCATTATCCCGTGACTCTGTCACTTTATCCGGTTAGTCCATTCTATCCTGTCTTTCTTATCGAGAGATTGTCTGCAATCTTTTCAAACATTTTCATCCAATCTCTCGAGGGGGCATATCATTCCCATCTTGGGGCAAATTTGTATCAGTTCATCTTATCTTCTTTGAAACAACGCGACAAGCCGCATTGTCTCAAAGAGGGGCAAAATGTAGACACCCAAAATTGTCATGTCTAATTAAATAAATATTTTATTTATTTAATTATCTAAGCTTAATTCTTCTATTAATTAAATAAATCTTTATTTATTTGATTAATTCATTTATCCTCTTCTAGTCTTATTTCTCATTTAAATAAATACATTTATTTATTTAAATTATCCTTTTCCTAAATTAAATAAATATTTTTATTTATTTAATTATCCCACTTCTTCTATTAATTAAATAAATCTTAATTTATTTAATTAATTCATTAGTCTTTTCTACCCATGACACATGTCATTCATCTCTTAATTCATACACTACCTACCCCTTTCATTATTTTATTATTTCTTTTACCTACCCTCTAATCATAATCGACTTCCTTTTACACCTCTCAATCTTATCCCTCCCTTTCTTATAGTGTCTTCTATATAAGGAGATGCTTCCTTCATTATCAAACCCTAATGACCTAACTACTTGATCAATTGACTACTTGGCATATGCGATCCTACTTGCAACCACATTTCGTTCTTTGTTGAGCTCTTGTGCATATAAAATCTGAGAGCAAATATATCGAGCAAGATCAATGGAGATAGGAAGAATGGAGATCCAAACCCTATTGGACATGTGATGGTATAATCTTTGTGATTTCATTTGATTTGCATTGTCTTAGGTAATCTTCATATGTTATGGTGGATCTTTGTTGTTGTTAGGCTAGGGTTTTGTGGTTGAATCTATTTAGCCTTTCAATATCGTTATTGTTGTTATCCATTTTCACCATATACATTTTGGCACGCCTCATGGGACATGGATTTTTGTTAGATTTGTGTTTTTTTTGAAGATTTTTCTAACCCTATATTGTTGTTTTGTAAAACAATTTGGAGAATAATCTTGTGCAGCTAGGGTTTTGGACACAAAATCAAGATCTTGGAAAGATTTGATAATATCTCACAAACGACTACGAAATTTTGCACCAAATTTTTTTTGCAAGTTGAAGAAAGTATCAGGAGCTCTTAATACAAAACTCAGAATTTTTGGAGCAAATTTTCATTTTCTATGAATGTTTTATGATTTTTCATAAAAAATTAATTGTGAGAGCAAATGAGAGAATCTTTTTGATTTTCTTACATTTTTGGAAATTGTGTAGGAGAAAAAGTGACACTAAGCAAACATGCCCTAATCTCACTTTCAATCACACACTTGTGGAATATGAAAGAGCCTAGAGGTATCACACAATTGGCTAATTCTTTTGGGTGAAAGAGAGAGCCACGAGCTACCTATTAGGATTTCTATTCCTTTGTTGCAATTTGAAAGATAAGATGATGCAAGTTCAATTCCCAACCCCAAAGTGCAAGTATGAACTAATAACAAGATTGCAGAATTGAACTTAAACAATGGAAAGCTGTAAATAAAAGGACAAAACAAGAATGTAAATGCGTACCCGGAGTCAAAATCTGAGTGAAAATTTTCAGGACGGGGGCACAGATGCCACTATCCTGATTCTGCCGCTGAAACTGCTCCGGAAACTGCTATTTTGCAACCTGAAAAGCTGTAAAAAATGCTGAAAATTGCTGTCTGTCAGAAGGACCAGGGCGCCCAGCACCCCTGTCCTGGCAGGGCCAGGGCACCCCACGCCCCTGTCCTGATCTTCTGCTTCGAAACTTGGTGTGTTGTTTGGTCTCCGTCTGCTTCTTCCGGATCTGTAACTTGCGGCGTCGTTCGAATCCCGAAATCTGCACTTATATTTGAAAAGGTGTTTTGGGCGGCTATATAGGGTTTTGCCTTAGTCAAACCCTCACTTTGGTGATTTCCACCTCCACGAATAGCCAAGTTGTATTGTAAAAGTAGTGTGTGCAGACCTTGTGTGTGTGCAAGATCCTAAAATGCAAGTAAGCAAACTAGAGCAACCTAGAAAGTAAACCCTAATTGCTTGTAAATGGTAATGTAAATGCTCTAAATCAAGATGTAAAATGATCTAAAGCATGAATAAGTGATATATTGAAGCTTATGCAAAGACATGAAAACAACATGAAATCATACCCAACCCCAAGGGAGGGGTACAAGCCAATCTTCAGTCGGTAATCCCCTATTGCTCTTCAATGTCTTCAAAGCCCTAAATGTATGAAATTGATGAATGCTTGATGGATGGATGTTGAATGTTGTTGAAGTCTTCAAAGATCTTCTCTTTTGCTGCATAGAAGGTCCTTGAAACCAAAAATTCTGGATCCTTTCAAATGAAGAAAGAGAGCTCTTATATATGAAACCCTAGGTCTTAATTTCAACTTTTGGCCGACCTAGAGATTGAATCTCCCGCCAATTTCTTGGGTTAAGCTTTATTTTACGATTGGATCACGCTCCTAAAATTTTGGGAAAAATGTCCGGGACCATGTGCACTCCGGGCGCCATGGTCCTCTCCGGGCGCCATGGTCCCGACAACTTTTCACCAAATTTTCAGGGCCGTCGGATATGATGATTTTAGAGAGAATCTCGAAGTTAGAGGTGATTTTGAGATGTTTTGACCCCCGAAATCAAGCCCCCAAGTTCAAAATAGGACCTAATTAGGGTTTTTGATTAAATGATGTATAGGAGGAATAAAATGAAAGGGGCACACTTTAATGAAAGGGCCCAACTTTATGATGTGGAAGATGATGAAATAGGACCTTAGACCTAATTAGTTTAGTTAATTAAGTGCTAAAGGGGAAATGCAATGCAAATGCAAAATGCGCCAAGGCGAGTGCTAAACTAGGTGTGAAATTGTACCACCCTAGCAAGTGCGTACAATTTACGACGCTACAGAAATCACTTAGAATTATACGCAAGATCTGTTCTTTGTGATTTTAATCTTGATGCAAAATATTTCCCTAAAAATTAGGGTTTTTCCTTATTTTGATCAGATCTCACAAATGGCTTCGAATTTTGGCATCAAATTTTTTGTGCAGGTTAGAAAAAGAATTAGAAGGATCTAGTAAAAATTTCAGATTTTTTGGATCATTTTGTCAATTTATATGAATTTTTTATGAGTTTTCATAAAAAATTAATTTTGAGAGCAAATTAGCGAATTTTTTGGATTTTCTTACATTGTTGGAAATCTCCCAGAATTATACATAGGATCTGTTCTTTGCGATTTTAAATTTGATGCAAAATCATTCCTCAAAAATTAGATCTTTAAAAATTAGGGTTTTGCATTATTTTACTCATATCTCACAAACTGCTTGGATTTGTTGTAGAAATTTTTTTATGCAGGTTTGGAAGACCATCAGGACTCTCCAGTAAAGAATGAGTCCCACGTGTCGAACAGTGAGTCGGATGCGCTGGACTTTTAACCAAATGTGCTAAGGGATGTTCCCTACGCACCGATTCCTATTTCTTGCCTACTTGCAAATGTGATTAGTTTTAAAAACCGATTTGATTAATGGGGTTGAGCCCCATGGTGGGTGCCAAATATGTGTGCAGGAAAGCGGGGCTATGGAACTCAAAATGTGAAAATGCAGTCTCAAAGAGCTTGTTCATACACCCACAAGACTTCTTGGTGCAAGTTATGGAGTCATGAGGAATGACTTAACTTCCCGAGGTAGGTTCCATGGCTCTCTATCTCACAAGGTCCTTCAAGCCAATGCCTTTTCTTTCAGATCACTGAGAAAAGTGACTTAGGGATGACGAATGCAAGAATGATGGATGCTTTAGATTGATTTTAACATGAAATGCATCCTATCTATGCATGATTCTACAAATGAAGTAAACTAGATTATAAGATGACAGGGTTCGTAGCAATACTATCCTAACATGATATACTAGTTAATGATTTAAGGTAATGATAAAGGAAATAGTCTAAAATGCTTATTAGATTCATTCCTATTACAAAGAGAAGCTAGATGTATTGATAAATTTGAGAATAAATGGGATACTAAAAGCTTTCATGGATCCTTAAAATGGAGGAATGAGATCTCTATTTATAGTGAAAATAGAGCAATGGATGGTCAAGATTGGAGGAGTTAATCAAGGGTCAAGATTGAAAGTTATCAATCCATGTTTACAATTTTCACCAATGAAATGGTGACAATTGTCAACATAAGACTGCTTGAGAAGAGATGTAAGAAGCATTAAATGTTTGAGAGGACCTCATGGTTACCTTAGAAGGTAAGGGTTAAGGTCAGCTTAGGGTTATCCAATGTATAAAGCTTTTACCCAAAGGATAAACTCTTGTGCAAAGGTTAAAGGGATAACCATGGTAAAAGCAATAAATGCTTGATGAGACCCCTGAGTTAGATGAGGGTTAAGTTAGTCAAAAAGTCTCTAACCATGCCACTAAAGGTTAGTTAATCATTAATGGTTTGAAGACTTTGGGGAGAAATTTGGAAGAGTCCATCCAAATTTGGGGGTATTCAACAAGTTAGCTTGTTGAAGGCATAAAGGCTTTAATGCCTTTTGAAGGCTTTACTCCAAATTTGAGAAGTGACCTCCTCAAATTTAGGGAAAAGGGATAATGAATGGGTTTTGGTTAATTGATTAAGATTAGATGGATTCTAGAAGAATTTAGGAAGGGGATTAGGATGCAAGTGGGAGATGTAGGAAAATGCAAGTGGATGAGGAATAATAGGATTAATTCAAATAAATTGCTTTATTTCAATTTGGTTGCAAGTTGGGAAATTAAATAAATTATATTTATTTAATTGGGGTGAACTTATTAATTAAATGTAAATTTAATTAAAAAGTAAGGAAAAGGGATTTAATTAAATAAAATGATTTATTCAATTAAATGATAAAAAGGGCTTAAGTGAATTTAACTAAATAAATTGAATAATTTACTTAATTAAATAGAAGAAAGCGGGTGATTTAATTAAATTAGATTTAACTAAATAGAGGAATGAGAATAAAATGAATCATTGAATATTCATTTAGGAATATGTTCATTATACGTCTACAATATTTATATACATATATGTATATATTGATATACATATATACACATGTCTATATATGTATATGTATATGGATATACACATACACATACACATACATACATACATACATACATACTGTAGATGTATAAAAATGACCATATTCCTAAATGAATATTTTATTTTCATTTCTCTATTTAATTAAATCCAATTTAATTAAATTATCCACATTCCTCTATTTAATTAAGAAAATTACTCAATTAAATTCACTATACCCATTTAATGAATAAATCATTTTATTCAATTAAATCCCCCCTATCCACTTTTAATTAAATTCAAATTTAATTAAATAGTTATCCTAAATTAAATAAATCTAATTTATTTAATTGCAACCAAATTGAATTAAATTAACATTAAATTCAATTAAATCCTATTATCCCTCCATCCACTTGCATTTTCCTACATCTCCCACTTGCCTTCCTAAACCTATTTCTAATCCCTTCTAGACTCTTCTAATAGCTTCTAATTAGCCTAACCCATCTTCTAAACTTTGTCACACCCCTAAGCAAATGGAAGTCACTTCTCAAATCCTCAAAGTCTTTGATAACCATTAAAGGCTTCAAGTCTTCAACCACTTAATTCTCCAAAGTCTTCAATAACCATTAATGGTTAACTCAAACCCTCTTACATGGTTAAAGAATTTCTTTTAACTCAACCTTTATCCAACCCAAGGGTCTCATCAAACCTTTAATGCTTTGACCATGATTATCTCTTAATCATTTGCACAAAGGTTTATCCTTGGATTAACTCTTAATCCAATGGGTAAGCCTAACTTAAGCTTAACCCTTATCTCTAGATGACCATGAGGTCTTCTCAGGCATTTAATGCCTCCAACCCCTTCTCTCAACCCAACCCTATGTTGACACTTGTCACCATTTCATTGGTGCAAATTGCAAACATGGATCCCCAATTTTCAAACTCAACCCTTGATTGAATCTTTCAATCCTGACCATCCATTGCCCTGTTTTTGCTATAAATAGAGCTCTCATTCCTCCATTTTGAACATCCTCCAAATTTGTAGTATCACACTTATGCTCAAATACATTGAAAGCTTTCATATATCATTTTTATGCTCATCATTTTAGCCTCTTTGAAATCAGGAATTAGTCTAAATATGCATGTTTAGAATATTTTCTTTATCATTCAGCTCAATCATAGACTAATATATCATGTTAGGATAGTATTTATACTAACCTTGTCATCTTATAATCTAGTTTATTGCATTTCTAGAATCATGCATAGCTTAGGATGCATTTCATTCTAAAATCTATCAAAAGCATCCCTCATTCTTACATTTGCTATCCCTAAACCATTTTGCTTAGTGATTCGAGAGCAAAAACATTGGTTTGAGGGACATTGTAAGATAGAGAACCATGGGACCCACCTTGGGAAGCTGAGTTATGCTTCATAACTCCATAGCTTGCACCAAGAAGTCCTGTGTGTGTGTGTGGACAAGTCTTTTGGAATATTTTCACATATTGAGTTCTATCGACCCACATTTCCCGCATACATTTTTGGCGCCCACCATGGGGCACAACCCCATATATCAAATCGGTTTTTAAATTTAACCACTTTTGCAGGCACGCGGGAAAAGTGAATTAGCACGTTAAGTTCACTATTTAGCGCATCCGGTTAACAACCTAGCACATCTAGTTCACTATTTAGCACGTGGAGTCCATCATCAAGCGCGTGAAGTCCATCTTTTAGTGCATCAAATCACTAATTTTCCTGTAGGTCTCAGCGCGAGAGAAAAATAGAGCAGCGCTTTCGATGCACAGAGTAGCGCATGCAGTAAACAGTGTAGCGCATTGGGACATTATTTTAGCGCATTTAGGTTATATTGTAGTGTGTACAGTCCTTTCTGTAGCGCATCACAGATAGAAGGCAAAAATTAAAATTGTAACCGAAATTAAATTTAGACTTGTAGAAGTCCACCAAAATCTAGATTTTTCTAACTATTTGATTGGAATTTTTGCAGAACTCTGACAATTTCTTGCAGGTAGAGCTGGATTTTATTTGTAGAATTACAAATAGTTTTAGATTTTTGCTAACTTAGTTAAGTTAGTTAAAATTTAGAGTCATTTTAATTCTTGTTAGATAAAATTGAACTCACCTTACTTTGGGCTGTAAAATGAACCACAACAACAATCTTTTCTTACTTTTCTAGGAGAAAATTTCTCAATTTGGGTTCTAAAAGAAACAAAACAATCTTTATTTTTGCAAAAAAGGGGTAAAAAGAATATCACCATCATTTGGTGCTTAAAAGAATCAATTTTACATTTTGCAAGAAAAAGGAACCTCACTTTAAATTTTTGTTTAAATCAAAGAGGGAAGTCCTTCCCCTTTTATCGATTTCTTTTGTTGACCACCAAGATCAAAATTTTGCTTTGTTGACCAAATTATTTTCCTAGATTAGAAAATCATTGCTTTGAAGGAAATAAAGAGAACACCATGTTTTCATGGAGCGACAATCTCCATATAGATCTTAGCAAATCATTCACTTGAAAGATAAAAAGAACCTTGTTTTCCTTGTCTCGAAATTAAAAGGTATATGCTCTCCCCTTAACTGGGTGATCAAAAAGCCAACCTACTCTTATTCTTTTAGTCATACTGTATTTAAATCCTTTAGCAGGTCTGCCTTCCCGAGGAGTTGAAATCAACTCTTAAAGCCGTTTATGGCCAGTGTGAAGGGAACGACCTAAGTGGGGAACGACTTTGACGCCAATAATTCCAACCCACTATAATCAAATGTGGAAAGTGACGAAAGTCCTTTTCAATGGTTGCGCACAGCGATTAGCCTTCCCCCAGTATCCTCGAGATACGTAAAGCCTTTGTTCTAAAGGTTTGGAAGCCTCTTGAGGGAGTTTATCACTGACGGCCGAACAGGAAGCCTAATTACGAACCATAGAAATAGAAGCTTTGAATCGAGTCAGTAACCAGACATTTATAACATCATAGTGCAAGGGTGGGGAAGAATCCGCCCCCAAGATTACTCACCATATATCTCCCAAGATAACTACTCAACTATGAAGCAATTCACTTTGGGTTAATTTTTGGCAAAAGGCAAAAAAATGGGTGCCCTTTAGGGGGTGACACGGCTGCTTGAGCTGATGGAGTATCGAGACTAATGGGCTATGATGTTATTTATGACCCTTGACTAAAGAGTCTTTCTGAAGTGTATTATTCGTATCCAAACCTGTTAAAACATTGAGGATTTGAACACATCCTCGCAGAACATACACTTTTTGTTAGATTAGGCAAAATGGTTGTACTTTTTGTGCCATGCTTACATTTACTACTTCAGAAAATCATCCATCAAACTTGAAAAATTCACGACAAAAATTCAAAATTTGCAAAAAAACCAACCAAAAGAAAATCAGGGCAGTTTAGCGCATAAGAGCAACTTCTTAGCGCGTGAGGACTTTCTGTTAGCGCATCCAACCCTTACATTAGCATGTCGGTTCCAAACAGTAGCGTTTCATCTCAAAACAAAATAGTGTGAAATCATTTAGCGCATCAAAGAAACAGTCTGGCGCGTGGAAACATCAGCTTAGCGCATGGAGGCTAAACATTAGCACATCAGGTTCACAGGTTAGCGCTTTGCAGGCCCAGGGTAGCGCATAGATTTTTCAAAACAAATAGCAAACAATTTTGAGCAGTCAACACTTTAGCGCATGTCTGGGAGTAGCCTAGTGCGTGTGGTCATTATTTTAGCGTGTGGGGTAATTTTTGTAGTGCATATAGTTTCCATTTTAGCGCGTGATCCCAAAACACAAAAATAGAGGGCAAAACAATGAGGAATTTTTAAAAAAATTCGAAAACATTTTCAGAAGCCTTCTTCATCAACATCGTTTTTCATCAAAACAGAGTAACGAAAACAAACCGTTAAGACTATTTCTTGAGCTAAATTTATGTCAAAACAAACTTTGTAAAATCCTAAAATGAATCGCACGATAAAACATGTCTATCTTATCATAATCTAGAAACCTCATCATTAGTATCAACAGAATCCTCTACCATCTTACGGATTTTATCTCAAAAACACTTGTTTAAAATTTTCAAGTTGTTAAATCAAGTTTCCATATCGGGAGGCTTTTATCCATATTATTTGACACACTTTGTTGTGAAGGGGTATCTAAACCTTCACTTTGATAAAGTAAGATTTGAAATTTTTCAAACAAGATCAACTGAATCCAAACAAATCAAAGGAAACCATTGATCACTCATGCATGACTAATCCTCATATTCTGAGAAGAAAAAACCTTTATCGTAACATCACATTGAAGAAACAACAACCTAGTTTTTCCAAGTTCATCAAGAGAAACAAGTTCTTATACATCAATCATCAACTCTTCAAATCTCATCGGGTATTCCTTCATCACGTCAAACGTTATATCCAAAACAAATCCAACGAATTTGACAAAGAACCCTTGAAGACAAGAGCCTATTGTCAAAAGTCTTCTTTTAATCAAATCATAAACCGCAGAGGAAAAATCAATCCAACATTCTTGCCCGACGAGTGTATCACTTATAACACATCTCGACCAAAACCACCCACCCCTGAGCAACATATCAACGAGGCTTTTGTCCCTTTCATCACTGAAAGTTTCTACTAAAATGCCTGTTACTCGCTCTCAAAGAAACCAACAAAGTGAGACACACACCAAGTCTAGTATGAATCGAAGATTGTCAAATCCTTTTGAAATTCCACCCTTAGAAGAACTTGAAATTTCTGAAGCACTTCTTTAGGAATGTCAAGAAAATCCCTCATTCCAAAAGCTTGTAGAAAGGCTCATGGAAAATGACAAAGAAAAATATCTGCTCATGCTTACAAGTAAAGGCGTTAAACTTCCCAAAGATTTAGACTCAAACATCTTTAAGACTGGATCTCGACAATATGCATATCAAGAACAACAAAGAGAAGAAGAAACTCATAACTTTGAACAACACATACCTGAGCAACACATTCCAGAACAACGCATACCAGAAATGCGTATACCCGAACTAGAAACACCAGAGCAAAATATACCATTTACCACACCTTTTCAGCTAAGAACAAATACAAGGGAAGAACTTTTCCCTCAACAAGACAATATACCTTTGGCTGCCCTTACTCAACAAATGCAAATGTTGCAAAGGCAAATACAGGATATGCAACAAGGGACAATAGTGCGGTACTCTTTAAATGAAATCTGTCCTTATCTATTTGACAGAAGATTGAACATGGTGCCTTTTCCTCCCAACTCAGACGTTCCCAAATTCGATAAATATGATGGAAAAAGTGATCCCTGAGATCATGTTCGAGAATTTTGCACAATGAGCCTTGAATTTGCTCATGATGACACCTATTTGATAAGGTTATTCCCAAGAAGCTTGGGAGGGCAAACCATGGAATGGTTATCCAAAATTATGCCACCTGTCAGATCATTTGATGAATTGGTTAACAAATTCATAACCCAATATTCCTATAACATCCAACATGCCATAACCATGCTAGATGTTTGCAACACCAAACAAAGAACAACGAAACATTCATGATATTCCTTCAATGCTGGAGATGTATGGTATCCAGATATCCTCGAGATATTCCTGAAAAGGAGAAAATGGAGATCTTCATCGATAACTTGAATGGTGAAATGAGTTACAGACTAAAAATTCAATGCATACCATCTTTCGCTAAATTAATTGAGGATGACATTCAAGTAGAAGAAGCATGTTTCAAAAAGGGAACACTCAAATTCTACAAGGAAGGAACAAACTCATCAAACTACAATAACCAAAACAACACCAACCTTGACAAATCTCGATTTTGGACTTGAAACAAAAATGAAGGCAACAATGAAACACATGATCCCAAATCTAAGCAACCAGTGCTCGCATTGTCCGGAAATCCTCAAAACATGAAAAATCCTAAAAATGCTATTCCAAATGCTAACACATATGCACCAAACACCGATCAAGGACAACTCAACACAAACAACACCAATGATACTGAAAGCAAAAACATGAATCCAGGACCTAACAACAATTCAGGCAACAACACAAACAATTTCCAAAAGCATATCTTCACACTACTGGGGCAATCACTAGAATCAGCATTCAGAGGACTTTTGGCACACAAGATTCTTTTCTTGCCTCCAATCAACAACTATGAACCTCAAATCAAACCACCTTGGTGGAATTATTCACACTATTGTGATTACCATCGTAACAAGGGTCATCAGACAAATGATTGCATGAGGTTAAAACACGTGGTGCAAGATATGATTGATCGAGGTGACTTAACAATAGATGGTCTCAAAACAAATGGTGATCATGGAGCCTTTAAAAATCCTCTTCCAAATTACAACAAAGATGGAGCTTCAACCTCGGATAATACATGCAGAGCTCGTGTCAACCATATCTACAACAACACCATAAATCATATATCAGCTGAAGATCATCAAGTAAATGTCATCACCATCCAAGATAAGCATGATCATGAATCTGTCAATGTAACAACCCGAACTCAGAAATATGTCTTGAAAGGACATACTACACCTACGACTACCACACCAAAAATCCAATATGACTTGGTTAGCCAACTATGTAAAACTCTAGCATAGATATCCATACTAGAACTGCTGAAACTATCACCAAAGCACAAAGACATATTGGAACAAGTGCTATTGGAAACCA
This sequence comes from Cryptomeria japonica, assembly GCF_030272615.1. Classification (NCBI taxonomy): domain Eukaryota; kingdom Viridiplantae; phylum Streptophyta; class Pinopsida; order Cupressales; family Cupressaceae; genus Cryptomeria; species Cryptomeria japonica. The sequence continues at coordinate 622,575,940 of NC_081414.1, read as the reverse complement.
ATGTACCTCAAAATTTGGATATAGACAGATTTCAAGCCATGGTCACCCATATGACTAGACCTCATAACCTCACCTTCTCAAAGCATGATGATGCTTCCTTAAGCCATCCGCATAATACTCCTCTCCATATCGAAGTCATTGTTTGCAAACACCGCATAAAAAGAGTCCTAATAGATGGAGGAGCCGAACTTAATATATGTACTTTAAAGCTTATCCGTGCATTAGATTTCTCAGAAGAGTCTATTGATCCCTGCAAGAAAATTACTATAAAGGGATATGATGATGAGAAAAGGTCCTCTAAAGGAACTATGATATTACCTATTCAAGTGGGACTAGTGTAAAAGGATACTATATGTCAGGTCTTGGACATAGATCTTACCTACAATATTTTGTTAGGGCGACCTTGGATACATGAAATGCAAGCAGTACCTTCTACATATCACCAGTGTGTCAAATTTCCTTATGACAGACAAGAAGTCTCCATATCTGCTGATCACAATCCATTTCAACACTGCAACACAATGGGGGCAGCCCAAGATAGTTTGGTTCCTCATAATAGAGAAAAGCAGCGATCTTTATCATCAGATCTACAAACAACAACACCCAACTCCTTATCTAGAGATTTCGAACAACAAATGCAAATCAAAGACCAAGGTATGGGAGAAAACTCTTTAGAGCCTTTATGTTTGGCCAAATTACCAACATCACCTAGATCTCATGGATTGCCTACTACATCAACGCATCTAGTCACTCAGCCCATCACCAAATTTGATGGTACCTTTATCCAATTGGGCACTCTAGCACATGAATCCAAAGACAAGGATGTTCTTAGCTAGTTATACAAAGATGAGAAAGAAGATAATAAAGGAGCTGCCCTGGACATTGTTTTACCTACACACCTATATGGAAAAGGATACTTAATCATGCAGCGAATGGGATATGACAGTAAAGGACCTATTGGGAAACGCAAGGAAGGAGTCACTGAGCCTATAGATCTTCCTTCACGGCCCAATGGAAACAAAGTAGGATTGGGTTGTGAGCTCACTTTCTTATTAAAAAGGCCACCCCACCTAACTATAAAACCTCAATGGAAAGTAAAGATGAAGTACAAAGAAGAATCCTGGTAGGAATCACTGTTTGAATCAACAGAAACAATCCGCACAGCACGGGAACGTCAAGATTAGAAGTTATATCAGGAAAAGCTTCTAAAACACAAAAGGGCCATATCTGCAGCAGTAGCACATATTCAAACACCAATATCTCAAGAAACAATAAAATCATCTCTAGATACCATTGTTCCTCCCCGAGGAAGCACAGTCTATGAACAAATACAGAAAATAGAAGATGGATCTGACACAGAATCAACAAAAACTATCAAAATGGTATCTATCATCAAAGATTTATTTTCACCATACAACATACCAGTTTATAGCATTGATAGAATCTGGGATGATGCCTCAGAGACTGATTAAAATGAATATGAATGGGGTACCTGCTCCAATGCTACTACAGATATCCCTAATAATACTGATTCTATATCTCTTTCTCAAGAAGAACATCACGCAGAAGATAGACCCCTTGAATTTGGACTGCAAAATATCTATGACGTCGGGGAAAGCAAACATAAATATTATGAACAAGTCTATGTGGAAGATAATACCATCGAAGACCTCGATGAAATCTTGGACTTCTTTAAAACCAAGCACAATCATGATGAAAACTCTATCCTAACATTCATAGTAGCCGAACTTGATCCACCTAATGATTCCTTACCGCTTGTCTTTCCTAACCTCATCGACTGGGATGAACCTGAAATCCATGATATACCAATTTTCCCAGATGATGAATATATTATCCATTACCTATGTACTGTAAATCTGGAAACAGGCTCTACCAGTGAACAAAGTAACAATATTTGCAAACCAGGAAGTGCCAAGTCTCTCAGTCGCAAAAACAAACCAAGTAAAAGATCTGATGCTGAAAACCAGTCAATGGCAGTTCTAGATCACAAAAAAGTAAAAATAAAGGATGCATCAGAAGGTGAAAACCTTTTTAAGGCACCTAATGATGGGAGACTTGACACTCTTCCTGAGCACTTTCATGAGCGATCACCCATATTGATTGAGCCCACTCAATCAATCAACATTGGTACCACAGAAGCAGTCAGAAACCTACACCTTGCAGAATCTCTGACAGAGGAAGAAAGATCAGCATTCATCATCTTCTTTAAAGAACAACAAATTAACTTTGCTTGGTCATATGCTGATATGCCGGGAGTGGATCCACACTTAATCATGCATCACTTGTCCATCTCTTCAGGAATTAAACCAGTCGAGCAAAAACTACACAAAATGAATCTATAGGTGGCACTCATGGTCAAAACTGAACTAAAGAAACTATTAGATGTCAGATTCATCCGACCCATTGACTATGCAGAATGGATTTCCAACATCGTTCCAATATCAAAACCAGATGGTAGTATCAGAATGTGCACTGACTTCAGAGACGTCAACAAAGCTTGTCCGAAAGATGACTTTCCTCTGCCCAGTATCGACATAATTGTAGATCTCACAGCAGGCCATGCAATGCTCTCACTAATGGACGGTTTCTTAGGCTATAATCAAATCAAAATAGCCCCAGAAGATCAAGATAAAACCGCGTTCACCTGTCCTTGGGGAATGTACTGTTGGAATGTTATGCCTTTTGGCTTAAAGAATGCAGGGGCCACTTATCAAAGAGCAATGACAACAATATTCCATGACATGATGCACACATTTATGGAAGACTATGTGGATGATTTACTAGCTAAATCCTTCACCAGAGCAGAACATCTTAGCATCCTAACAAAGATCTTTGATCGATTGGAGAAATTCCAAGTTAGGCTCAACCCTAAGAAGTGTGTCTTCAGGGTTACATCAGGCAAGTTACTAGGCTATATAGTCTCAGCTAAAGGTATTGAAGTAGATCCAGCAAAGGTACAAGCCATTATGGACATGCCACCACCATAGAATATCAGTCAACTCAGATCTCTACAAGGACGACTTCAATCAATCAGGCGATTCATCGCTCAACTAGCAGATAAAAGTCTACCATTTAACCATTTACTACACAAAAATGTACCATTCAAATGGGAGACCAAGTGTGCATAATCTTTTTACCAAATCAAATAGTACTTGATGAATCCACCAGTTCTGGTACCACCAGTCGCAGGAAAGCCTCTTATCTTATATATCTCCACAACAGATATATCGCTGGGGGCACTATTGGCACAAGAAGATCAACAAGGAAAGGAACGAGCTATATATTATATCAGTAGGACACTGAATGGATATGAACTCAACTATACGTTCATTGAAAAGGCTTGCCTAACAGTGGTCTTTGCATCTCAGAAGTTCCGACATTATATGCTAGCACACACCATTAAGCTAGTCGTAAAAATTGATCCTCTCAAATATCTACTCAGCAAGGCAACTCTTATAGGCCGATTGGCTAAATGGGTGATGATTCTCAGTGAATTTGACATTTAGTACACAGAAAGATGAGCTATCAAAGGACAAGCAATTGTAGATCAGCTGGCTGAAGCACCGCTACCAGGAAAACAAACCATGGAGATTGAATTTCTGGACAGGGACATTCTTGCTCTTTCTACCAAACAATGGACCCTATACTTTGACGGATCCTATACCCAACATGGTTCAGGTGCTGGCATTCTATTCATCACTCCTAAAGGACACACTATACCAAGATCATATAGGCTTATGTTTCCATGCACAAATAATGTGGTTGAATATGAGGCATTGGTTATCAGCATCAAAATGGTCGTAGAATGGAAAATCACAGAGTTAAAGGTCTATGGAGACTCACAACTAGTCGTCCATCAAATCAACAACAACTATCAGACAAAGGATGACAAGTTATTACCCTACAAGTGAATGGTGGATGACTTCAAATAGTATTTTGTACACATCACCTTCGAACAAATACCAAGGTTAAACAACAAAGCAGCCGATGCAATGGCTACTATCGCTTCACTACTACAAATTCCAGAGCAACAGAGTCGTTACGAGTTCTTGGTAGAGAAACTATTCTCCCCCGCCTATGACCACTCTGAATCCCAGGTTATCTATGCCTTGATTGGTTCAGATTCTCTATTATATGGACCAATATACGACTACCTCAAGCACAATATCTTACCAATTGACCAATCCCGTAACCAAAAACGTAACTTTATCCGACAAGCTGCCCGTTACACCCTTACCACTGATACTTTGTATCGTCGAGGTCTAGATGGTACTCTTCTTTGTTGCCTTGATCGTAATGATTCCGATTCTACTTTACACGAGCTTCACAAAGGTATTTGTGGCACACATTCAAGTGGTACTACTCTTGCTAAAAAACTTCTAAGAATGGGCTACTACTGGCCTACAATGGAGAAAGACTCATACCACTTCGCCAAGAAATGTCCTAAATGCCAGATCCATGGTAATCTGATACATGCACCAGCACAGGAATTGCAGCCATTTACAACATCCTGGCCCTTTTGTCAGTGGGGACTAGACTTAGTTGGCAAAATTCATCCTTCATCTTCAAATGGACACAAGTTCATTATAACTGCAACAGAGTACTTTACCAAATGGATAGAAGTAGTTCCCATGACCACAGTGACTGGGAAACAAATTGCCTCTTTTATTTTCAATTATCTGATCTGTAGATATGGTATTCCAAGTTCAATCATAACAGATAATGGTCAGAATTTCAAAAACTAAGATGTCCAAGAACTATGTGAAAAATTCAAAATCCAACATAGGTTTTCTACACCATACTACCCATAGGGAAATGGTCAAGCGGAAGCATCTAACAAGACAATACTGAAAATTTTCAAGAAAACAGTGAATGATGCAGGCAAAGATTGGCACGTCCAACTCAATCCAGCACTTTGGGCATATAGAACCAACATTCGCACACCTACAGGAGCAACACCATACTCATTGGTATATGGATCAGAAGCCATTTTACCGCTGGAAGTAGAAATCCCATCTCTCAGAGTCTCTTTGAAAGGCTTAATCCCAGATGAAGAGTATCGAGTTAACCGACTACAAGAACTTGAACTATTAGATGAAAGACATCAGCATGCTTATACTCATCTCAAATCATATCAACAATGCATGTGCAGGAGCTACAATCACAAGGTCATCCCCTACAACTTCAAAGTTTGTGACCTAGTCCTCAAAGAAAATCCAAGAAATCAGCAAGATCGAGAAAAGAAAGGAAAATTTGAACCTAACTGGTTGGGTCCCTATGTTATCATATCAGTCTATGGATCAGGTGCCTATCAGCTAACGACTTCAAAATGAGATGTGCTCGATGAACCAACTAAGCATTCATCTAAAGAAGTACTACTCTTAAGTAACCTAGTGCACGCAAAAAAGCCAAAAAAGCCAAAAAAAAAAATCCAAAAAAAACAAAAACATAAAGTACAATAAAAACAAATGGTGAAAACCTGGTAAACAGGCGCTCTTGTGAAAGAATGGCTCCTCTATCTATCTCCATACTATTTTATCCGTCAAAACACTATCGGCCATCGCCCGACACTTAGCACATATCCATTCAGGACATACTTAGCGTAGTCACTATCCTAGTTTATCCATATATATCCTCTTACCACCAATCCACCATGGCTTGGAAATCACTGTACATATTCACATCAAGAGGCACACTCGGCTAGGGGCATTCCAATCGTCTAAATATTGTAAACATTCAAGACATCAAGGCTATTTGCAAAACTCAAAAGCATGACATCCAAAAAACAAAACTACGCTTCATCACAAAACAAAACAAAACAATTCACAAAAATACCAATGATGGATGATTTTTTGAAGTATTGGATGTTGCATTACAGCATAAAATCTTGACTAGTTTTGCATTTTGAACTTTTTTATTTGGATTCTCTTCCTTGTCTCACTAAATGCTTCATAGCTAGAGATCATGAGGAACTTCCAATATTTTCTTAGTCTTCTGTCTGGGAGGCGATCACTTGTATTGTGTGAATACTTGCCTCGAGACATGATACATTGAATATCACTGAAGGCCTGATTCCACTTCACACATTCAAATGATTTAATCTTGTCTGTTTACGCAATACGCACTCAGGTCATCCTGGTTCAATTATACCTTGACACTTGTGCTATCTTGCAAAATCAAATATCATGTAAATTTTTCTCAAGTCATTATGGTTCAATTATACCATTATGCTTGTATAAATTTTTAACATATCCTTAACAAATCAATGCTCAATGATGATACCTAAAAAGAAAGCAAACAACATATGGCTATATCGGATGGCAAATACAGAATGAGAATGCTACCAAAAACATAGTTGCATATCATTTTACAATTAGTTGCATATCATTTTACATTTAGTTGCATATCATTTTACATGTTTGCATATCATTTTACATTTAGTTGCATATCAAATCATACATCTCATTTTCAAGATACATCTCACAACATATCAAATCATACATCTCATTTTCAAGATACATCTCACAACACATAAAAGCATACATCCTGCATCATGCATTATATCATATATTTAAGCATTGTATCATCATCACATAAACAAAATAACCCACCTAACATGCATCCATATAAACACACCACATGATCAACGAAAATGGTGCCGTATATATATATATATCTCAAAAATGATTAAATGTACAACATGTATCAACACTGTGTCCAGTACAAAGAATACAATGATAAAAAATACAACAGAGACCCCGTCTCTCAAGTATGACTATCCTCGGATGGAGATGGTCTGGCTCCAGATGTACCCGCCCCTGGATCTCCAGGAGGGTCCTATCTCGATGGCCCTGTGACACTTTGGCTTTCAGACTGCAACCTAGTATCTCGAGATCGACTGGATCTCGACTATGTAAAGCTCTGTACTCGCCGGTCCCTGGGTACCGCAACCTCATAGTGCTGCCGGTAGTACTCCACCTCCTGAGCTCTCAATGCTAGCTCTCTCAGGGTGTCTCTCATCAGACCACCCACTGCTGCTCTCTGCATACTAGATACTAGCTCCTCCGCTTGCCCCCTCCGCTCTATCTCGGTGTCCCGCTTAGTAGTCAACTGCGTGATCTGCCACTGATATGTCAAAATCTATGCCTGCAGTTGCTATATAGTCACCTGTAGGGTCTGGATCTGTGCATCCTCAACATGTGTAGGGACCCGAATCTGTAGTGGTACCTGTGTAGGGGCAACCGCTCCAACCCTGCTTGTCCTCAATGTTGGAGGTGGGAGCACATCTATCCTCCTCCTCTACGCTGGTCACCTCGCCTCATCAGTGCCCCCCACTGCAGCTAGCACCTCCCTCACTCTCCCCTCTCCACCAGCTCCAATCACCAATCCACCTCTCCCCCTGTCTATCACCCCCTATCTCACCACTCTCTCCACACCCCTATCTCCTCTCCTCCCTCTACCTCCCCACCTCCCTCTGGCTCCTCTCCCTCATCCATCTCCTCCATCCTCTCCATCATCATCATCATCTCCCTCTCCCTCCTCCTCATCGGAATTAAAAGTTGGCCTCATCTCCTCCAGATCTAATATCTTGGCCACCGCCCGCACAGTAAACAATTTGGCAAACTCATTGGTCATGCCCGCGTCGAGAATCTCCGGGGCATAATCCCATATCTACCCTGCCAACCCGACAAACTCCTCCACCACCACTGCACTATCAATGGTCGGACCCTAATCACCTACATCCTGCCTCCGACTTGCATATAGGCACGCTCCCTGTGGAATACCCTACTGGCGCCCAAACTGTCTCAAAACTTGGGTCACCACAAACCTCTCTATCACAAACGGGGTCCTCCCAATCAGGTATCTGGTCATAAAAACAAAAGGCATCTCCAACCCGTCCTCTGCCCACACCTCGCATCCTGTATACGATCGCCAGGTGACCGTATCTATATCATCGAGCACTCTCCTCCAATGCTCTAGTTTGCCCAGCTTGCGTTGGACAACTAGACCCCTGTATCTATATGCATATGCGCACCCCACGGACCTGTCTCTATCTGCTAGTGGCCTTGCCGCTGGAATATGCTCCCAACACCATACCTGTAACAGTGTCAGGCCAGCCGACAAACTGTCGTAACCAAGGTTTACCACCTTATGTAAGCCTCTGTATAGATGGGCCAACATAGCTGATCCCCATGAAAATCTCCGCCCCTGTGTCACCATCTCCTCCAATACTAGCCCCCATCCCACAGAAAATCCCTTTGACCTGCGATCAGGACAAAGGAATCCACCAATAAACCCTGCTAGCACAGATGGCAGTGGTGCATAATCCAAGTCTAAAAACTCTTGCCACGGGATCTCATAACCACATACCGTCTCATCATGGAAATACGGCGAAGAGCCTCTGTACCACCCTCCTCTGAATGCTCATACGGTAGTAGTGCACCTACTACAAGAATCCGCAGGATCCTGTAACAGTCCTCTGGTGTGACTATCATCTCTCCAGTAGCAAAATGAAAGGTGTTTGTGTCGCTATGCCACCTCTCTGCCAATGCTGTCAGTAGCCCCCGGTTCACAGTGAACCGAGGCATATCCAAAAGAGAGGTCAATCCATATCTCTCGATGATGTCGAGATCAATGTGAGACAACCACGGTATCAATGTCCATGGTCTCGAAAATCTCTCTCGCGACTACACCACATCCAATCACTCCTGTCAACAAGAAAAACAAATCCAATATCAGTTTCCACATCAAAACAAAGATATCAAAATCAAACTCACATCAACAACATGAAACAATTTGCTCATCTATAAATCCTATCATTTCATATCAACTTGTAAAACAACTTAAGTTCTCAAAAACCATATCAAAACTTGTAACACAACTCAAGTCTCCACAATCACATAAACTTGTAAAACAACTCAAGTTTCCCACCCATATTAGCTTGTAACAAAGCTCAAGTTTCCAACCCATATCAGCTTGTAACACAAATCAGGTTTCACACATTGAACTTGAAACACGGTATGCAAATAAATCATATTTTGATCAAAACACCACATTGATATCTATACATAACTTGAAATATCGTAAATCAAAACAAGTTATATCGACACTCATATTGGACAAATCCATAAAATCATGACAACACGACACAACAAATTTACAAACCACCTCATCTTGCAAAATTTTTTCTAGATGCGCTAAAACAGATTCTCGATGTGCTAAAATTCACCCACGCGCTAGGTTATTTTTCCTACGCGCTAATCTATTCACCCTATGCGCTAGACTCATTCTACGCGCTAAATCTTTCCCCCCATGCACCACCTAGTCTACCCTATGCGCTAACCCCCACCCACGCGCTAATCTATACCTCCCCGGTGCTACCTGTTTGACCCTATGCGCTAGGTTAACCCTACGCGCTAAACCCCCTTACCCATGTGAACCTCTGCGGCTCCTATGCGCTAGGTTAACACTACGTGCTAACCTGCTGACCTGACACGCTACCCGACTATCGCCATGCGCTATTCTGTGTCTATGCGCTAACCTATTTTTCTTATGCCCTACCCTATTTTATTTCGGACGCACCCCTAAAATAGACTTGATCCACTACTTAAACTTCGTATGCGCTAATCTATGACTTTGACGCGCTAAAACGTTAAAACCGAGTTTTAAAAATTAAAAAATGACCAAAAATGACCAAATCAAAAATTAAAAGAGGGTCAAAAATGTTGACTTACTGGTGGTCCATACGTTGCAGGTCTCCGGTACCTCTGAACGCGCTCGAAACGATGTCTGGAATATGGAATAGGCATTTTCTCTTCAAACCAAATTCTCTTTCTCCAAAGTCAACAAGGCACAAATGAATCAAATCAAAGCTCTTTTCCCATTTTTATAGGAGGAAAATGAAATTAGGGTTAGCCAAATGGCCCTGTAATATGGTCGCGGTCTCCCCTATACCTTACATGCTGTACATTATCGGGAGATGAATCAATTTACACACATTTTACATCGACAAAATCCTACACACCACACACAACTCATCAAATTAAATCAAAAAATTTCAAAATATTGATTCATCTCCCGAGGGGGCATCATCATCAAATATTGAATATGGGGCATCACACATCAAATCAAATCTGGGGCATGACTTGCAAATCAAAAGCGCGACACAAGAGGGCATTTGATCATAAATCACGATAATGCATCATTTTCTTTGAAATAACATGTGCACACACGTCACTTCAAAGAGGGGCAAAATGTAGATGTATAAAAATGACCATATTCCTAAATGAATATTTTATGTTCATTTTTCTGTTTAATTAAATCCAATTTAATTAAATTATCCACATTCCTCTATTTAATTAAGAAAATTACTCAATTAAATTCACTATACCCATTTAATGAATAAATCATTTTATTCAATTAAATCCCCCCCATCCACTTTTAATTAAATTCAAATTTAATTAAATAGTTATCCTAAATTAAATAAATCTAATTTATTTAATTGCAACCAAATTGAATTAAATTAACATTAAATTCAATTAAATCCTATTATCCCTCCATCCACTTGCATTTTCCTACATCTCCCACTTGCCTTCCTAAACCTATTTCTAATCCCTTCTAGACTCTTCTAATAGCTTTTAATTAGCCTAACCCATCTTCTAAACTTTGTCACATCCCTAAGCAAAGGGAAGTCACTTCTCAAATCCTCAAAGTCTTTGATAACCATTAAAGGCTTCAAGTCTTCAACCACTTAATTCCCCAAAGTCTTCAATAACCATTAATGGTTAACTCAAACCCTCTTACATGGTTAAAGAATTTCTTTTAACTCAACCTTTATCCAACCCAAGGGTCTCATCAAACCTTTAATGCTTTGACCATGATTATCTCTTAATCATTTGCACAAAGGTTTATCCTTGGATTAACTCTTAATCCAATGGGTAAGCCTAACTTAAGCTTAACCCTTATCTCTAGATGACCATGAGGTCTTCTCAGGCATTTAATGCCTCCAACCCCTTCTCTCAACCCAACCCTATGTTGACACTTGTCACCATTTCATTGGTGCAAATTGCAAACATGGATCCCCAGCTTTCAAACTCAACCCTTGATTGAATCTTTCAATCCTGACCATCCATTGCCCTATTTTTGCTATAAATAGAGCTCTCATTCCTCCATTTTGAACATCCTCCAAATTTGTAGTATCACACTTATGCTCAAATACATTGAAAGCTTTCATATATCATTTTTATGTTCATCATTTTAGCCTCTTTGAAATCAGGAATTAGTCTAAATATGCATGTTTAGAATATTTTCTTTATCATTCAGCTCAATCATGGACTAATATATCATGTTAGGATAGTATTTATACTAACCTTGCCATCTTATAATCTAGTTTATTGCATTTCTAGAATCATGCATAGCTTAGGATGCATTTCATTCTAAAATCTATCAAAAGCATCCCTCGTTCTTACATTTGCCATCCCTAAACCATTTTGCTCAGTGATCTGAGAGCAAAAACATTGGTTTGAGGGACATTGTAAGATAGAGAACCATGGGACCCACCTTGGGAAGCTGAGTTATGCTTCATAACTCCATAGCTTGCACCAAGAAGTCCTCTGTGTGTGTGTGGACAAGTCTTTTGGAATATTTTCATATATTGAGTTCTATCAACCCGCTTTTCTCACATACACACACACAGATATGTATATATATATATACATATATGTATATATGTATATATACATATATACATATATGTATATATACATACATATACATATATACATATATATGTTACTACTTACAGTTGCCATTAGTTTTATGTCCAAAGTCATTCTAAATATACTCTAGTCGGTTACTACTACCTAAATATTCAGTCGGTAAGCACATAGTAATCGGTCATAGAAGAAAGTAGTCACAGAGCCTAGTATACACCGAGCTGTCTACCGAGGAACACTCTATGTCTACTGAGCAGAAATAATGATATACTAAGTGAACACACACCAAGTGAAACGTGTTACCAGATTCATTGAACCTAGACACACATGGGAAAATGTGTTACAAGATCGATGAACAAAGAACCGTTATCACATTGGAAATTGCACTTCTAGATTGTGTATGATTTTAAGGTCATCTATCCAATGAAATATTTTGTATGGTTATTCATTCGATAAATCATGTTTGTAAGATCGAAGCAATGAACAGATCAACGACATAAGAGATCTATTTATACAACATGAATTGGGATTAGAGAAAAAAGAGAGATATATGAAGCAAGACATGTGAAATAGATAAGAAACCACTGAGTATTGTGACTGTCAGAGACACAAAGGTCACCGAGAAGGATTTCAGAGAACAGTCATGGAACAAAGTAAACAAAAGGGTTTACTGAGTTAATCTATGGGTTACTAAGGTATGCTATAAGCAAGGTAATCTCATTTTGAGCACATAGAATCTGCTATAACATTTCAGATGTGAAGTTGTAGATATTTGTAAAGATTTTATTGTAATATTTTGAGTTGTAAGAGAAACCTTTAATAGGGTAAAAGACTCTAACAAAATCTATAAATTGTAAAGCCTTTAACCAGGTGCAATATTTAGAATAAGTGTTGTAAAATATTTTAGCAAGGTAGATCTAACGGTCTTGATAATCCTAACAGGGTAAGCTATCAAAAATAGCTAAACATGTAGCTCTAACCGAGCACTCTTTATTATTGCAATAGTGAAGTTGTGGGTGCCATCCCCACCACATTTTTTTTCTCTAACCAAGAGTTTCTGCGTAACCAAAATATATGTGTTATGGAGTGAATCATGTATGATTGTTATTTATTTGTTTTAGCATTATATCATGTTACTGCAGTTTTTGGTTTATGTATAACTGTAAAGTTATTGTTGAAGAAAGGATTTGAAGTACTGATTCACCCCTCCCCTCTCAATACATTAGCTTTCCATATTGGGCCTAACAATTGGTATCACAGCTTCAATCTTGGAAAAGGGTTTAACAACCTAAAGAAAAAGATTTTATCAATGGAAAGCTATAAACAATCTCGAAGAATTGTGTATTTGCAAGAAGAGTTGGATCATGCTAATCAAGTGATTGCAGACATGCAAAAATTACTAAAAGTTAGAAGAAGATTATCTGGTGATTTGCAGGACTCTCAAGAGTTAGTGGAACAAATTGAGACATCATCTGAGAACAGTATTTCTGAAGAGACTGAAGAGATGATTGGAGAACTGAAAGAAAAGAACAAAGCACTAACTGATCAACTAAAAGCAATGAAAAGAGGACATAAACATTTCAGCACACAGATGATTGAAAATCTGGATGCATTGAGGACAACAAAGGATAAAGTAAGAAATCTAGAAAGAGAAAAACAACATCTTGAAGCATTAGTACCTGAAAAGAATGATGAAATCACTAAGATGATTGGAATTCAAAGTAATCTGTCAGATCAATTGGGTTATGTACATCATGAAGCAAATCTGAAAGATGATGAGAATCAAGCATTAAAACTCGAACTATCAAGATTGACCAATGAACTTGAAATAGAGAAGAAACCCAAAGAAACACTAAAGAAGAGTTATGAAGCATCAAAGATGTTGGATGAGCAAATGAATACAAGAAGACCCAACAAAGATGCAGGACTCGGTTACAAAGGAAAAGACTCTACCGAAAAGGGAATCCACACTCCTGAGAGAGGAGAATCATCAAAGCAAGCTGGAAACAAGAAGAACATCAAAGGAAAGAAACTTGTTTGCAACTACTCTGGAAATCAAGGTCATACTGCCAACTTGTGCCAAATCGGAAAATGTAAGCAACCGAATGTCACAAGGTCTAATGGTTATTGATACAATTGCAATAAATATGGTCACACATCTAATCAATGTAGGACAAAGTCTGTTAGCAATTATCAAAAGGCAAAATTCAAAGGGTTTTTTAAAAACTACAATAGATATGGACATAGTACCGAGAAGCGTTGGTTTAAGCAAAAGAACTATATGTGGTCTACACACTGAGCAAATACTAGAGGCTATCGAACTCACCCAGATCCTAACCGACAATATTCTGTAGTACCATGGGATTACAATACAAGGATATGGTGTGAATTTTGTGAAAGATATGGACATATAAGTGCCAACTGCTTTATAAGGTTTGGAATGAACAACTGAAGATCATGGAGAAATCCTCATATGACATGTTTTCATTGTCACAAAGTTGGACACTTGGCTAGAGATTGCAGAGATCAACCTAGATGAGACACTGAGGAAATAAAAGGGAAATTACAGATGATTTGGAAAAAGAAGGAAATTGTGTTAAATGAAGAAAGCACCTTATCTACCGAGTTAGGTGCACCTATTCCAAATTAATTGATAAAGGTATGAAGGGACTGCATTCTCTCAAGGTTAAATCTTAACAGTTCCTATTTTATCATGTACTTAATTCAAAATCTGCATAACTAAAGATGCATTAGGAAATATGAAATTGTATCAACTCCTTTTGGAAGCTTGTCTAGTCGGTAAATACAAGAAGTCTGGCTACTCGGTAAAAGCATAAAAAGGAAAATGGTACCGAGTGCATTTAATGTTTTCTGACCTAACTGCACGAAGCCCGATAAGGTATATTGTGTACTTAAAGCTTTTGTACGGTCATTTTACACTTACCAAGTTTTTAAGAAAGTAGAGCAAAGTGATTCAAAGGCGATCAAACCTCCTTCGAGGCAAAATTCAAGGTATTTACATCAATCACAATGCATTGTCAAGCTAGTTTACCGATCATATCAGTTGTGAATATCTATTTTATATTTGGAAGTGGAAAGCGTCTGCCGTTTAAAAGTTTTCAAACCCTAAGGATCCTTTGTTAAGTATTTATCTGAAATCTGCAATGGCATCGAAGATCCAGAAGCCCATTGTTGTTGAGAACATTGGAAAGCCCTCACTGAAATACTCTCTAACTCCCAAAGTAGAATCTGAACTGGATGATAAAACTGCATTTTCACTCATCTGGATAGGGTTTTACTAGTTGAGGATGTCAAATTCTTCACTAAGTGTCGTGTTGAGGAACTAGGTCATGTTGAGATCAAGGACACATATGATGAATTGTGTACCGCTGGGAAATTGGATAGCAAGTATGAACACATTAAAATCAAGGGATTGACCGAAGCCCTAACCTATCCTCATGTCTTCAAACCCCAATGGGTCAACATTTTTTTGAGTAGAGTTCATGATGATTTCATGAAGCTAGAGGAGCAACAATTGAAGATCACCAAGGAAATCATTCATTTGATCACCGGTTACCCTATTTTTGATCATGCCCGAGCTCAAAAAATGATATCACAAAAGGAATTGATCACTTTAACCAGAGTTGAATCTAATTGCAGAGGACTGAAACTGAACAATGTCATAGATGCAGAGCTAAAGTTTTCCATTAGAGTCATAGGTTATTGTTTCTTTCAATCAGCAAGGGAAAACAGTGTACCCTGTGCAGCAGTCAATTTAGCATATAAAATTGTGAAGAAAGGAATGAAAATTGATCTATGCGAAGTATTGTTGAAAAACCTATTTGAGAATCTAAACACCATAAGGAAGCCGAAGAAGAACAACTTGGCTAACACACGGAAGTTTGGATCACTTTTGGTATGCATGTTTTTCTATTTTGAGAAATTCTTTCCAACAGTCGGTAATGTAGTTTGACAGCTACACCAACCAATCACCCATCAAATCAATGACTTCATAAAATGGCTAGGTGATAACTTTAATGATATTATGGATGATTACTTTAGTAAGTTTCAAGAAAAGATGCATAATAGGTATAGATTTCTACCCCAACTAGTAGAGAAATACAAAGATGACATATTCTTTGAAGTAGACACCGAGAACTCAATCTTTGACACCTATGGGTTATGAGATTGATTTTGACATCACACAACAATAGATAGATGCCTTTCTTACATTATCAAGGCATGCTACCGAGTTGAGATACGGTACATATGAAGAAGTTAAAGAGAAAGTTAAGATGAGCATTGTAGTACCAAAGGCTACAAGGAAAGCAACAAAAATGATCAAGGCATTAATAGAAAAATTTGGAGAAGGTTCTTCCTCCACACCTATCAAGGGCACGACAGTCATCATTGAGGAGGAATCTAAAGCCCAAGAGGCAGCTATTACATTGAGCACTGAGTTGCCTAAAGGTAAAGTTTTGAAAAGGAAGAAATAGGATACATCAAAGGTATCACCGACTCCTTTAGTAAAGCACCCAAGCACAAGATCATCTGCAACGTCACTGAGTAAGAAACCAAAGAATGTTGCTGCACCAAAGGTAACAAAAAATTATAAGAAATCTACTCGGAGACTCATTTTGACTAAAGAGTCTAGTGACACTGAATCTGAAGATGCAAGTAAATTTTAGATTGTTAAGAGCAAAAAGGAAGAAGTACATAGTGTTGATAATTTTTGTGCTAATCTAAAGCAATATGGTGGATTTGGAGCATTCAGATATGTAAAATATGACTCCAGATCGAATGCAGAAAAGAGACAAATTGAAGAAGCTGTCATCTGCACACTTTTGAAATTCTGATTGGTCCCATTGGAAGTATGTAATTCTCTTCCAAAAGAGTTGTATTTGCATATTGATAATAGGTGGAAGTATGCTATGGACTCATAGAAACAGATGAGAGAAAGAAGTCTGGTACATCTCTTTCTAGACATGTCGGTAGATGAAATAAGTGAACATCTGAAAAACTACCACTCAAACTTCCTAGTCAAGCAAAGATCCTTGAAATTGATGAATGGCCTTTATTTGGATGTAGAGAATGAGACCAAGGAAAAATGGCAGGAAATCTTTTGAATAAAGAATGATGGTGAGCAAGTTGAAGTTGAAACAGTTGATGTCACTGAGAAAGATCTTGATATCACCAGCAAGACCCTACTGACACTATACAAATTGATGAGGATATCATGGACAACGAGGGACAAGAACAGGAAATGATAGAGGGGAATGTTTATGCCAAACTGGTATCCAGTGAGTCAGTTTTGGAACAAGTTCAGCCCTATCCTTCGGTCACTCAGCCTATTTCAACCGAGGCCCCTCAAAATACTGAACAAGGAACATAGGGTCACAAGTCTATAGAAGGAGAAGCTACTTCTCAGGCCATCAAGGAACAGACTTCTCAAGCTCCTTCTAGCATTGAAAATGTTACAACTGAGACCCCGAGCAAGGATTCATCGAAGGCTACAAGAGAGGTTCAAGAAATTGACAAAAGTGTTGCCTCTACTGAGCAACCTATCAAGGGTCAACAAGCCTCCCAAGCCATTGCATTAGCTCAACCGGTGAAAACTAAAGAAAATAAAATAAAAAAACATAGTTTCAAATTAGATTTGTCAAAACCAATAGTGTTGCCAAATGTAGACATTTCCAAATTAAAAGGGCAAGTACTCATTGAATTCAGTGAACTATGCAAAGCCAAAGCAAAACAAGAAAAAAAAAAGGCTATTCAAAAGAAAAACAAAGTACTTCAAAAGGTGAAAGCACTATTAACAGATATGCTACCTGAAGCTACAGTGTCAACAGATGCAGCCATCCATATTCAACTGGATGAACTCCTCAATCAGATCAAGACATCTGGAGTAGACGCATCTGAATACTTGAGCAAGTTAAAGGACAAAGAGCTCACTGCTAAAATGATTGAAGAGGTACAGAGAGCCATTGCTATTGGCAAAGTAAAACTTGTCAAATTTATTGTTGAGTTGTCCCCTCAACTCAAACACATTCTTTATTTATTTCAGAAACTCTATACATTTTCTTTATTCATTAAAGATATAAAAAATAAAATAGAAGTGATTGAGAAAGAGATCACCGATCTCTCAAATAAGTTGACCACTGAGCTAAACTCTATTCAGCATTTCTATACAAAGTTACAAAAGCTCATGGCTCAACAATTGGAACTTAGGAATGAAGAGCACAAAATAAGGATGGACATTATGACTCTTCAAACCTCATTCATTCCACACTTGTCCTCTGTCCAAGAGTAGATCAACAAGGCTACCTCCCTATCCACTCAGCAAGAGGGAAGCACCTTAGATGGACTAATTTTACTGTTAGCTGACATTACAGCTCAAAATTCACTCATGGATAGTGTCAAGGATGCCCTCTCTGCCGCTCTCATCGATGCAAGGACAAAGTACAAATTTTTGACCAGTTGCCTCCACCGAATGGTAACTAAGTTTTGATGTTTGTCAAAAAGGGGGAGTGTAGTATCAAAGTATCAAAGGGGGAGTGTAGTATACAGGGGGAGTATTGTGATAACCCACCATAATTAACTCAACAAATTTGACCTTTTTTTTTATGTTTAATTTAATCTTTATGTTTGGTTCAATTGCATACTCTGGGCATCCATCCATTTGGATTAGGCATTCATCCATCCGGGATGAGCATCTAACCATATGGGTTAGGCTTTTGTCCATACGAGACATAAGGTTTCATCTATCCATTACGGGATAGGCATCTACCCATAGAGTGTAGGCATCTATCCAATCGGGATAGGAGGTGCTCTGGCCAGAGACTTAGACTCATCGGGACCATTCGGGTCCTAAGCCACTCGCTAAGTACTACACTCTTTTAACATAAGTGCGCCGAGGTCGCTGTCCTTAGGATTAATTGAATAAAATAATACAAGCTTGAATTCTGCCTTAGAATTTGGCTTAAAGCCTCGGGAAGTCAAGCGAATCCATACGGGATTCCTTCCGAGTATGCATTGAATTACTTTTTTTTTTTTTTAATTTTAATTATCTTATCTTTCAAAATAGGATTCTTACTCAATCTTTCTATACCAAGCCTAGACCCCACCCACGAACACCTGAGTACAAGGGACAACTCCGTCCCAAGACTGCCTACATACTCGCTTCGGCATGGGATCAAGGCATAAAGTATGTAGTTCTATCTTCTACTCTATGGTTTGATGTAAACTGATTAGTGGGTATGCAACCCTTTCTAGGGTCAATGTCCCAGATAGTTTCTCTGCGGTTGCTACCCATGATGGTAGCGCTTAAGAAAAGTCTCAAGATGGCCTATTACTTGTGGCCTAAAACAACTAGATCCTAATTCTTACCATGAACGTCACCCTTGACCAAATTGTCAATCACCAATTTATCTCTTCAAAAATTAATTCCATAAAAGCATTTTTACTTAACCAATCCTAAAGGGGGTTTACTATGGTTTAACTCAATGGATGTAAAATCATTTGAAAATTATCTTATTAGATTATCGATCTAAGGGGAATTACCCGCCCCTTGGATTTTATCTTCCAAGTGTCCCTTATTACTCCCTGATGATTTATAGGGATGATGCCATAGACGTCGTTGATGTAGCTTTATTAGGCGTTAAGTGTAGTAGTTCAACATGACGACATTACCCATAAGCGTGACCCAGAGGCACCATATATACCGAACACTACTAGGTTTTGGTTTCCATCTTCCTTTATTTATTTTTCTAACTAAGAGCTATGAAAACATCATACTTGAAAACAACTACTAATTGAACGCGTAAAATTTAATTAACTGAAATAACTACTTGAAATATAACTTGCATAACAATGACCATCATGAAACTTGCATATTAATAATTACATGTGTACTTGCATGAAAAACGTCATTTAATGCAATTAGTCTATAAGTAATTTGCATGCTATGAAACGTCACTAAATGTAATTAATCTATAGTAATTGCATGTTATAAGAATAGTGCAACTTGCATGATTTAGCGAATCCAAAAATAGCGATTAAATTAGGCATTTGAATCATGTTAATGTAAATTATTTGCTTAATGCCAACTAAGTGCCAAATAACTTTAAAAGGAATTTGATATAATATAATTTACGAATATAAAATCTACCAAGGATAATTTAATCGTGAATTCACTACACAATAATCCCTAACTTTTAAAAATTTATACTAAGGAAAGGATTATCATTTCTTAAATTAAACTTAAAAATTAAACAAAAATAATTATTATCAATTAACTTGATATTTTACCCCAAAGGATTTACTAGAAATTCTAATTGCAATTTAAAATATATATATATAAAAAAAAACTATTCATAAAATAAAATTAGCGAATTCTTTTTTTTGTGTTAATTTATTTTAATAGCAAATTAAGGGGGAGTGGGGACCGTAGGTCCCATCACCCCTGTGTTCCTGCATGCGCAGGCCCACAGGATTGAGGGGACACCGTGGTCCCCTCCACTCCCCTGTGGCCACTGCCATGATAGTGACCATAGGGGTAGTGGAGGGTATCACTGTCCCCTCCGGTGGTTACAATAACCGTCGCCCCTGTACACCTCCGCAATCCTTCGGACATTTTTTGAAGACTGTGCAACATTAATATGGTTTTTTAACATTCGGAAATTTTTTAATATAATGCAACATTAATAAATTTTTAACATTTGACACAAACTTTATATATATATATATATAGTTTACACTTTCAATTATCAAATGACATACATATATATAAACAAGGAGGGTATTCATTTATAAAAATAAGAACATGAATAAAACAAAATTTAAACAATTGTTTTAGATTTGATTTTTACAGTAAACAAGAGGTTAACATTTACACACACACATAGAGAGAGAGAGAGAGAGAGAGAGAGAGAGAGAGCTTTATCCAACATTCACAGGGAGGGAGTTTATATCCAGGATTCGTTTCCAGTATTCACAGGAGGATTTATTCAACTGATATTCATAGAGAGGTCTTTGTCCAACTCACAGGGAGATGCAAAATAATCACAGGGAGAGATTTAGAATAACCATAGAGGAAATAATCACAGAGATTTAAAATAATCACAGAGAGAGATTTAGAATAACCATAGAGGAAATAATCACAGAGATTTAAAATAATCATAGAGAGAGATTTAGAATAACCATAGAGGAAATAATCACAGAGATTTAAAATAATCATAAATATTTTAAATAACTAATATTCACAGAGAGATTCATTTTAAGAATGAGATTCAGATTTCCAGAGAAATGAATTAGAGGGAAGAAGTAAAGATTAAGATTCAATCATACAGGGAAGAGTTTTATTTTCAGAAAAAGAGATTTTTTTAAAAAAAAAGATAAAGGAAATATGATTTTTGCATAGATCTAAAATCTTTGGAAAAACAAAAGGCAAGATTATGAGCATATTTCTTAAGGAAAATAAAATAAATAATAGAACTATCTTTTACTTGCATTATGTGGAAGAAACTTATCAATAATTATTTCTAAATAGAAGAAAAAGACTTACACTCTAATAAAACTTTTTGAAAGAAGATCTAGAAGCTATTGTTTTTTGATAATATAAATTTCTCATATGACAAAAGGAGAGAACTTGGTTTGCTGAAGCTTGATGTTGAATCCTCTAGCTATCCTTGATCCTTCCTTGCAACTAGAGAGAGATCTTCCAACAACAACTTAAAAATTCTTGCAACAAAATGAGACTACCAAAGAAAAACTTGGGAAAATTCCCTTCAAAACATAATCAACTCCCTTCTTTGAAACTTGCATATAATTTTATAAGAAAATTCCCTCCATTCCACTATCTTGAAAATTTAATTAAAAAAAAAGATTCTTTCCCAATTTTGGACTTCATGCAAATTGATTAGACTTAGTGGGAGGAGTTACATGCAAGGTGGTGGAGAATCCTCTAGAAGCTTCTTATTCTTCCTAAAACATGTGCCATAATTGGATGAGGAAAACTAAATAATAATTAAGAAAAATGTATATTTTCCATGTGTGTGTGTGTTTTATTATCAATCATTTAAATATCTTATCCAAAAAAAACATAATAGAGTTTGTATTTTAAATCAAAAGTGATAAAGGAGGGTTGTGACATCCTCCCCCCCTTAATTTGTGCATCGTCCCGATGCACTTACTGAATGCATCCAAAAGAGTCTATAGTTCATGATTAAAACAAAAAAGGGAACAACTGCTGCATCTCCTTAGTGTCTTCCCACGTGGCATTATTTTCATCATACTGGTCCCATTGCACTTTGCACTGATCAACCTCTCTATTGCGCAACTGGCACTGGTGCCTCTCCAAGATTTTGAATGGCTCTATCATTATTCCTCCCATTTTTTGGACCTGTAAAGCATCCCAATTCAAAATGTGTTTCTCATCAGGTACATACTTCTTAAGAAGAGCTAAATGGAAGACATCATGGATTCGGCTCAACTTGGGAGGTAAGGCCAACCGGTATGCAACTGGATTAATCCTTCCCAATATTTCAAAGGGTCCAACATAACAAGGTGCAAGCTTGGTCTTTTTCCCAAATCTTATGGAACTCTTGTGTGGCCTAACCCTTAGGAAGACTTTCTCTCCCACCTCAAACTCCCTTGGTGTCCTATTTTTGTCTGCATAAATTTTTTGCCTATCTGAGGCTTCCTTCAATCTTTGCCTAATTTCCTTAGTTTTCCTTTCCATCTCCTTCAACATATCTGGTCCAACAATTACTCTATCTTCAAGACTATCCCAACTCAAGGGTGTTTGACATGGTCTACCATACAAAGCTTCGAAAGGTGCCATTCCCAAAGATGTTTGATATGCATTATTGTAAGCAAACTCTACCAAAGGTAGGTACTCTTCCCATTTCTTCTATTGGTCCATGTAGTACATGCAAAGTAGGTCTTCCATAATCTGATTTGTCCTTTCTATCTGATCGTCAGTTTCAGGATGGTATGCAGTGCTAAAATTTAGTTGAGTTCCCAAAGCTGATTGAAGAGTGGTCCAAAACCTTGAAGTGAATCTGGCGTCTCTATCTAATATGATTTTCTCTGGTATTCCATGCAACCTAAATATTTCTTTAACAAAGGGCCTAGCCAAGGTAGGTGCATCATCCATTAGGTTCCCTCGTATAAAGTGTACCACTTTAGTGAGTTTGTCAATTACCACCATTATTGCATCATGCCTAGAAGGTGACATGGGTAACCCTTGAACAAAATCCATGCTAATAACTTGCCACTTGTGTTGAGGTACATCATGTAACTGTAACAATCCAGCTGGATGTCTATGTTCTGCCTTTACTCTTTGACACTCTAAACATTTAACCACATACTTGACAATGTCATTCTTCATCCCCTGCCAAAAGTATAACTTCTTTAGATCTGCATAAAGTTTGTTAACTCCTGGGTGCCTTGAATAAGGGGCATTGTGAGCCTCCAACAAGACTACTTCCCTTAAGTTCCCTGAATTAGGAATATAGATTCTATTATTGTGTCTAAGCAACCCATCTTCGTCTAATGTATGCCCTCCAATCTTAGGATCGGTTGGATTGTATTCTAAAGTCAATTTGACTTGCTCATACCATAGGTCATGTCTTTTTTCATCCATTACTTACCCTTTAAAAGAAGTTTTGAATGTTGTTATAGTCATCAAGTGTCTCCTCCTACTTAAGGCATTTGCCACCCTATTTTCCTTCCCCTTAATATATTCAATTTCAAAATCATAATCACTTAGAAACTCTAACCACCTTCTTTGTCTGGCATTTAAGTGGGGTTGGGTAAAGATGTACTTTAGTCCTTGGTTATCTAACTTTAACTCAAAGGGCTTCCTTAGTAAGAAGTGTCTCCATTTCTGTAGGGCATGCACAATCGTTGCTAACTCTAAGTTGTGGGGTGCATAATTAACTTCATGAGTCTTTAGCTTTTTGGATTCGTAAGCTACTACCCCTTCATCTTGGACAAGTACTCCTCCTAAACCTTCAATAGAAGTGTCAGTTACGACTATGAAGTGTCCATTCTTATCTGGTACTTTTAGAATGGGTAATTTTTCTGGAAAAACATCCTTGAATTCTTTTAAGAAGGTTGGTGTATTTTCCTCTTTTCCTTCATCAATTTCAACCATATAGATTTGGCCTCCTCTTCTTCTTTCCTTCTTTAATTGCATGGCTGATATGGTTTCTATATTAATCGGTTTAAACTTTCCTTGGATTTTGACCTTTTTCCCCCCATCATCCACACATTCAACAACTTTGTTATAGCAATCTACATTATCTTGATGGTCTGTTAACCAACTCATTCCAATAATTACATCATATAATCCTAGGGGTGCCACATAGAGATCTACCCTTGTTTCAAACTCAGGAAATTGAACCCTTGCCCTCGGCAAACACTTAGTTACTTCCCTAGTTGCCTTATCCCCATATTGAACCATCCATGATGACTCCATTTGATTAACTTTTAATGCATATTTGCTTACTAATTCAAGTGAGATGAAACATTTAGATGATCCAATGTCAATTAGAATTGAAATTGGTTGTTCAAATAGTGTTAATACTTACAGTTGCCATTAGTTTTATGTCCAAAGTCATTCTATATATACTCTAGTTGGTTACTACTACCGAAATATTCAGTCGGTAAGCACAGAGCAGTCGGTTATAGAAGAAAGTAGTCACAGAGCCTAGTATACACCAAGCTATCTACTGAGTAACACTCTATGTCTACCGAGCAACAATAATGATATACCGAGTGAACACACACCGAGTGAAATGTGTTACCAGATTCATTAAACCTAGACACACATGGGAAAACGTGTTACAAGATCGAGGAACAAAGAACCATTATTGGAAATTGCACTTCTAGATTGTGTATGATTTTGAGGTCATCTATCCAATGAAATATTTTGTATGGTTATTCATTCAATAAATCATGTTTGTAAGATTGAAGCAATGAACAGATCACCGACATAAGAGATCTATTTATACAACATGAATTGGGATCAGAGAAAAGAGAGAGAGAGATATGTATGAAGCAAGACATGTGAAATAGATAAGAAACCACTGAGTATTGTGACTGTCAGAGACACAAAGGTCACCGAGAAGGATTTCAAAGAACAGTCAAGGAAAAAAGTAAATAGAAGGGTTTACTGAGTTAATCTATGGGTTATCGAGGTATGCTATAAGCAAGGTAATCTCATTTTGAGCACATAGAATGTGCTATAACATTTCAGATGTGAAGTTGCAGATATTTGTAAAGATTTTATTGTAATATTTTGAGTTGCAAGAGAAACCTTTAACAGGGTAAAAGACTCTAACAAAGGCTATAAATTGTAAAGCCTTTAACTAGGTGCAACATTTAGAATAAATGTTGTAAAATCCTTTAGCAAGGTAGATCTAACGATCTTGATACTCCTAACAGGGTAAGCTATCAGAAATAGCTAAACACGTAGCTCTAATCGAGCACTCTTTATTATTGCAGTAGTAAAGTTGTGGGTGCCATCCCCACTATAGTTTTTCTCTTTAACCAAGAGTTTTTGCGTAACCAAAATATATGTGCTATGGAGTGAATCATGTATGATTGTTATTTATTTGTTTTAGCATTATATCATGTTACAATAGTTTTTGGTGTATGCATAACTGTAAAGTTATTGTTGAAGAAAGGATTTGAAGTACAGATTCACCCCTCAGTACATTAGCTTTCCATATTGGGCCTAACAATACACACACACACACACACACACACACACACACACACACACACACACACACACACACACACACACACACACACACACACACACACGCACACGCACATCTCTATGTGTGTGTGTGTGTATACATAAATATATGTATGTATATATATATGTATGTATGTATGTATGTGTATATGTATGTATGTATGTGTATATGTATGTATGTATGTGTGTATGTATGTATGTATGTGTGTGTGTGTGTGTACATATACATATATGTATATGTACACACACGTGTGGGCAAACACACACACACACACACACAAACATATATACACACATACAGACACAAAGCTAAGTATCGTTATTGATATTTATATAAATTCTAGTGTTTATTTAACCAGTATTATCAGTCTCAACTTAATAAGATAGGGTTATATGTGTTTATATGTGTGTGTGTGTGTGTGTGTGTGTGTAATATACATGTATGTTTATACATCTACACACACACATGTAATATACATGTATATATATACATACACACACACACACACACATCTATTTAATTTTTTTAGGTGTGACTTATACCCTTATAATACAATCTAATGAAATATAAGAAAAAAGCTAAAAATAACTAAGTAATAGGTCACCACCTCTTTGAGTACATATATAACTACATAAAAGGATGAGAATGTAGATCATCCCATTGGTAAGTAGCAATCTACTCAAAAAAAAATTCAAAAGGAGAATCTTGAGCCACCCACCCATATTGATAGTCATAGATGGAAAGAAACAAGGTCATCACCTAACTAGGATCTTATGGTATAATAATTGTGCATTTGCACCATTCTAAGAAAGGAAATTAAATGCCCTAATAGTCTTTTTGTATAAAAAATGAGCCTAGCCCCTCCACTAAGAAGTAAGAGGCGAGAAGCAACTAAAATTGTGTGAATGAATCCTTCATCTAGTAGTATATGGTAACGACCCCTAGGGTGAATAGTTTGGATGAAAGTTGCTGATGGTACAAGATGTATTCACCTAGTAGTTAAACAAATCCCAGATGTGTTGAAATTTCAAGTCTATTTTCTCAATTTACTCCCTAATTGGAAAGTAAGTAGAGGCAATAAAATGAGCTTTCTTGTTAAAATAAATTGAAACATCAACTTCTAAATTAAAAATATTATTATTTAATTATTTTTAAAGTTGAAAAATAAATTTTGAGCTCTAAAAATTTCCATAATTTAGCAATGTAAGCTGGAAAGGGGACCATATCCCTAGATAAAACTTTTTTTTAAGAAAATAACCTATAATGAAAGGTCACAAAATACCGTGAATCCAAATTTGATAAATTTAGGCCCATAGACAAGTACAAAAGATATGCTTGAAGGTCTCAAGATAATTACAAGCAAGAGATCTTGGATTAGCAATGCCAATGTTAAAACCCCTTTTGTTAAAATAAATCCTTGGCAAACTAGAGATCAAGAAAGTAAGTAGATTTAGGCTCCATTTTGAGTTTCCAAATCCTTTAAAGTCAACAAGGCTAGTTTTTTAGAGAGGGGGGCATTAAGATCCAACTTTCCAAGTTAGATGATCAAGTTACATTATCCTTAAGCTAGAACCCTTTTTTCGTTCATTGTCCATTCCAACTCCTTAAAAACACCACTTAGGAACCTCTCCATTTGTTTCATTAGCAATTTACATAACTCAAACTTCTAGGACAAGGATTTTTGAATGGGGGAATATTTAGAACCATATTCCTTAACCCTTTTCTAATCATGGTATTAGGAATCTTGTTGACAAGTCTATTCCCCAAATACATACTCATGTGTCAAAAAAGCATCAATAGTACCACATTGATGATGAAAAGTTTGATCATACAACATGTAGGAGCTTATGTAAAATTATCCATGTCATTAGGTTCATTTCTAAACCCATACATGAGTTATATAGTAAAGTCATTTTATAGAGAAATAGGCCATAAAATGTCATGACATCATAAAGGGAGAAAGCAATTAGGAGTTATGATGAAAGGATATGGGGAAGAGGCATTATGAATAGTTATTCGAAGCTTTTTAAGGAGTACAAGGAGGGGAGATACACAAATAAGTAAGTGTTAAATATATAATATTTTATGAATCAATCCAATCCTCAGTTTGTTTAGAAAATCTATCTTGCTTGATCTCTCTTTGTGATAGGGTTTTTGCTTGCATGTGATTGTTGGGCTTGTGGGGTTGAACAAATAACTCCAATATCTCTAATGTGACACCATATACCTACAATTCATCTCCTATGGAAAAATTTGAAAAGGGATGAATTTATATAATTGATGAGAGAAAATGAAGGATTGAGATTGATTTGAGATAGAGGGGTGGGATTTCATGAGAGAAAAAATAACTTTGAATTTGGGAGGGAAGAGGGAATTAAATTTAGATGGCTGATAGATGAAGAGATAGGATTAACCTTTAGATGGATTGCAAAGATTAAAAGCTAGTTTGAATTTAGACTGAAGTTAGTTGGAGATGGGTGACAAATTATTCTAAGTGATTTGATGGCTAGAATTGAGTATTTTTTTCATTTTCGATATGATAGTTGAAGTTAAAAATGATTTATAAGAATTGGTAGTTGGAAATAGATGGCTAAGATCAATATAGTTTATTTCATGAATGATATTAAATATCAATTTGAGTTTGGATTGGTGATTTGAATTTATTTTAATTTTAAATGCTAGGAATGACATGATTGTACCATTAATGGGGAATTCAAGTAGGATTTAGGTATGTAGGATAATTAATTAAATAACTAGATTATTTAATCAATTAGGGTGAATGCATGTAGGATGCTATAATTTATTTAAATAATTATTTTAAGATGATGAGAATGTGGTTATGAAAATCCTAGTGTGCTGTCATAAGTGGAAAAAGTGATGATGTTAGGTGGTTCATTAGAATATGGTTAATTTTAGGTGTCTACAGAAGAACTTGCTACCCTTATTAAAGTCAAATTTGTAATACCTCTCTAACCCTAACACAATAAAGTAGGTATTATGATACTGAACCTACACTCAGATGCAAATGAAGTAAGTATTGAAATGATAATCAATGTAGATAGAGATATTTTCTAGATTTAGTGGTCACTATGATGATCATGTTTCTAGTAATATGGTTAATTTTTTAGAGTAGCCTAGTTATGTTTCTATGGATGTTAGATGGGAAATGGATGACATCACATCATTTAAATAGATGGGAATGCATGTTATGTTTAAATCCCCTTCCAATGAATTTAATATTTGGTTGTTTATATGTATATGAGGATGCCTAGATATAATGTGAAAATATCTTGATTGTGTTAGTTAGGAGGTGGTAATTTGATGATACTTTGATAAAGAGGTAATGTGAAGTTGACAACTGGGTTTCCTAACTATGTTTTCTATGTGATCTCTTTTGAGAGAACGAATAATGATCTTTGGTAACACCCTCCATATCAGTTTCCTGATTATATTTCTTTTGGAATTATGTTGCCTTTAGTTGTAGGTTATCTATTATGAGTAGACATACTCAATCAATCTGTTGAAGGTTGTTTATGCTTAATGACTATATTTCAGGACATGATAATGTTATGATGATTTATACATATAATGACTTATTAGTGGTATTAAGGTTTATGGTTACAGTTATGATTTCCTATGATTTTGATATGACAAGGAAGTATTATTATGATGGGTAAGTGCACCAAGTTGTGGTACCAAAAAGGTGCCACTTTTTATCTTTTCATAAAAATGCATCATTGGCATGAAAAGATCATCCAAACCTATGGGTTGGGTGCCCAAGGAAAATTCAACAAAAAGGGTTGGTATTCTCCCAAGAAAACCATTTGGCGAGCGCCAAATATGGCACTCACCAAATGCAAAATTTTGAATTTTCACATTTGGTGCATGCCAAATTTAGCACTCGCCAAATGTGAAGTCATTTTTTTGCATTTGGTGAGCGCCAAATTTGGTGCACACCAAATGTTTTGCATTGTCTAATGTGAAGGTTTTGTGAGTGTGTAGATTTTCTAATCTGGGCACAAGTTATATCCACCCTCGAAGGAGAATATATACATAAAATATAACATTTAAGTATAGCTCTATAGGACTTATAATGTAGATTCTAGTTTCGAGAGGATCATATAAAATTTCAGATAGTCAAATTTTAGTAATCAACATGTTCTTAGTAGCGTTATTTAGTTATGTATCTCACTCTCTTTATCTTCCCCAAACTCTAGACCTATCTCTTTCCCTCTCTTGTCTCTCTCACTTCTCTATCCTTGACTCTCTCCCTTTGTCCTCTCTCTAACTCTCTTATTTTTTTCTCTCTCCTCCCACTCCTTTCTCTTCGTCACTGCCTATCCCTTTTATCCTCTCTCTCCCCATATCTAGGGTTGTCCCTCCCTCCCTATTCACCTCATTGCCTCTCCCTCCCTATATTACTACCCACCTTTCTTTCCCCCTCTAGGTTTCTCAGTTATCTAATTTTCCACCCTCTAGTTATCTCCCTCCTTCTCCACCTTTCTCTCCCTTTTTCTTACCTCTATCTATTTATGCACTCTCTCCCTCTCTTCTCTCTCTCTCCAAACCTATCTATCTCCTCATTCTCTAGGTCTCTCACTTCATGTCTACCTCTCTATCCATCTCCTCTTACTCATCTCTTTGTTCTTCTATCTCTTCTATTCTCCCTCCCTCCCCTCTCTAAGTCTCTCCCTTCCTTTCTTCCTCTCTCCCTCTTTGTCTCCCTCTCCCACTCTCTCATCTTCATTGTCTAGGTCATTATCTCTCCATCCCACTCTCTCTCCCCTCTCTAGGTTTCTCCCTCCCTTCCTCTCCACCTATCTACCTTTGCATATAGGTCTTATTACCCACCTCTCTTTATCCCCCTCTATCTATCTCACTCTCTGGCCATCTAGGTCTCTCACCTATCTATATGCCCCTTCTCTTTATCCCTCTCTACCTCTCTCTCCCTCCTACTTAATCCTATCCCTTTATGAACTCCCTCCTTTTCTCTTCCTCCTCTAACCTCTTTATCACCTCCTTCCATAGGTCTCTCCCACCCTCCATGTCGACCTCTCCATCCATCCCCTCTTACTCCTCTCTTTGTTCTTCTATCTCTTCTCTTCTCCATCCCTCCCCTTTCTAGGTCTCTCCCTTCATTTCTTCCCCTCTCCCTCTCTACCGACCAATCCATACATACCCCCATATATATCTCACTCCCCCACTTTTTTATTCTCTTCCTCTTTTATTACATCTCTCTACATTCTAGGTCATCAACTCTCTCTCACCTCTCTAGGTTTATCACTTCCTTATTCTCCACCTATCTACCTCTGAATCATGTCTCATTACTCACCTCTCTCTCCCCCTCTATCTATCTCATTCCTCTCTCTTGTCATCTAGGTATGTCATCTCTCTTACCCAATATAGTTGTCTCCCTCTCTCTTCCCCTCTATCTCCCTCCCCCTTTACCCGTATTTATTTTTTAACTCTCTCCTCCTCTTCTCTCTTTCCCCCCACTTCTCTATCTTCTCCATCCCTAGGTCTTTTATTCCCTCCATGTCTACCTCTCCCTCAATCCCTTCATACTCTTCTCTCTCTTTATTCTTTCACCTCTCCTCTTATCCCTCCCTCTCATTTATAAGAATCTTTATTATTTTCTTACCCTCTCCCTCTCCCTCCTTATCCCCATCTCTCTGGTGTAGGAGCACCCTTCAAAGGGATCCCACCATTTTCTTTTGATTGTGTTCTTTCTTCTTTATGAAGCCATTGTAAATAAAATAAGAGCCATGTGCTCATTGGTCTTAGTTTAGGTCCTAGTTGAGATCCTAGGGTCATAAGTCAAAGTTGAGTTTTTCTTGAAAATAGAGGGTATGTATGCCGTTGTGGTGTTTAGGGTCCTTCTTAGAATGGTGGTGTCCTTAGGTTAGCCCAATGTGGGCCTAGGAGTCAAGGAAAGCAACATTGAGAAAGTTGCTCAAAAGTTGCAAAAGTTGCATGACAACTTTTCAAAAGTTGTCAAGCAACTTTTCCACCTAGTGGTCAAAATCTTTAGTTTAGCGTGGATAACCCTAATATGGGAACACAAACCAAGGAGAGGGTAGTATAAGTAGTTGCAAACCCTAAGAGAAGGGGTTGGATGTCAGTTGTTGTACGGCCCAAGCAAAGTGACTTGACTATGACTGCAATTTTGTTGCCAGTCGGCACAAATGGAGTAAGACAAGATCATTAATGGATTGATTTTAGAGAAAAACTATGTTGAGTGTCTTGTATGGTGTATTTAATTTCATTGTGAGAATTTAGATTAGGTTTTTTTTGTAGGTTGTGTGTGTTTGTAAATAGTTTGTAAACTTGCTTCTCATTGTCCATTTTTGGACTGGTTTGTGTCAATGGGTTCATAACTCCATTCCCCATTATGGAATCACCATGAAACCATGGGAAATGGGAGTAAAGACCCTATACAATACTTTAGAGTAAGAAGGGCCCTTGAAGATATAGGGAAGCCATCTAAAGACCCACTCCTAGGCTAGACTAGATAGTTCCCGGCTAGGAAGGGTTAAGTTGTAGAGGTCTTGGAGAGCAAGGAAGGTTAGAGGAGGAGACACCCTTTGGAGGAATTGTAGAGGGGTGAATGGAGCACCATTGGTGAGAAGGAGGATCTTCCACCAATCCAGACAAGGTGGCAAGAACACCAAACCTACACTGTGACCCTGGCAGGCCTAAAAACCCTCTTTAAAACCCCTAAAAACCTTAAAATCCACCTAGGGCAGTGTATGGACACTTGGAGGCCCAAAAATAGAAAAATCCTTGAGCCCTTGCCAAATGAATAGCAGGTCTTTTAGGAAGTTTCACAGGAATGTGTATCATTTGCAAGAGGGAGCCCTAAAAGTCTAGATAGGAGGCCTAATTGGTCACAATCCTTGTAGCCCTATTTTGTAGGTAAAAGACAAAATAGTGAAATCGGTAAGGGGTAGGAAGCTTGAAACCTCTTGGGGGCACATGAATGGGTGGAAAACCATGTCTTAGACCTGGCCTATCCTTTCTAGGACCTCAGAAGGTGTGGAGAAAGTCAAACCCTTATTAGCCTAAGTAAGGGTTCTTTGGATCTCATGAGCAAGTGAGCCCTTCGGAGAAAAACTTCAAGTTGTTGATGGGTGGATTGGGAAAGGTCAGGGGATTCCACAAGCAGGGGAAGTCCTAGAGACCCTAGGGTATGGTTAGTACACCTGGTGATCCAAGGAAAGGATCCAAGAGCATAGACTAGGCTATTCTATCCCAAACACCATCCCATTAGATTGGTATCAGAGCAAGTTAAAGATTTGGTGGACCGTGTATGTCTCTGTACTCTGGTGAATTAGTAGGGGAAAGCACAATGGTCACTAATGCAGAGCTAGCTAGGGAGGTAGAAGAGAATAAGGAGAAGAATAGACTCCTTGAAGAAGCTATGAGCGAGATAAGGGATAAGCTGCAGGAAGTGGTGGATCAGAGGACACAATGACCTTGGGGTGAATACACCAAGGATAAAGGCAAGAAAGCTATAGACATAGATGACATTATACCTGAACCAAATCCCTTGTTCAATGAAGAACCTTTTGAAAAGGCTATTAAGGCTTTGAATACCAAAGCTTTTGAAGGATTGCCACATTTCAGTGGAAGGATGGACATTGACACTGTCATGGAATGGATTGAGGGTATTGAGAACCACTTTGAGTGTGAGGGAGTGACAAAAGCTCAAAAGGTTAAGGTTTCCAAATCAAGATTAAGGGGAGCAGCTTTGACATGGTGGAAGTACCTACAAGAAGAGAGAGTTAGCATGGGGAAGCTACCTATTGCCAATTGGAAGGCCATGGTGAGTAAGATCAAGGAGAACTACTTACCAGAGGATTATGAAGTCCAAATTCATAAGAAGAGACATGTATTGAAGCAAAAAGACCTTGATGTGACCTCCTACACCGAAGAATTTCAAAAGATTTGTCTTAGATCCAAAGTCCAAGAAGACGAATCTATCAAGGTGGCTAGGTATCTAAGCGGCCTAAAGTGGAACATTCAAGAGGAGATAAGCCTATGGACTCCTACCACTGTCCAAAAATGTCATCAGCTTGCTGCCAAGGTGGAAGAGAGGAACAAAAGGAAAGGAGACTCTAACAATAGGGGTAGAGGCAGAGGTAGAGAACAAATGAATCACCGAGGTGGTTACCAAAGCAAGGCAAATGAGTAGAGGAACCAAGGAGAAGCCAAGTTTACTGAGCATAGTAGTGAAGCCAATCTTAGAGGGGGCCATTTTAGAGGAAGAGGTGCACAAGGTGGTCCAAGTAGGGGTAGAGGTACCGGTAGAGGTAACTCCTACTTTGCAAATATGAAATGTTACAATTATGGTCAATTGGGACACCCGGCCTATAGATGCCCAAACAAGCCTACATCATCAAACAGTGGAAAGAGGGTTGCTTATGCACATGAAGACACATCAAGCAACAAGACACCTAAGGTGGACCACATTGAATCAAAGATTGAAGAAAATCTAATGTTCAATAGTGGCTTGATAAGACAGCCAGTTAAGAATGAACCTAAGCATAGGAGAGCATTATTTAGGGTGAGATGCAAGATCCTTGGTAAAGTTTGCAAGGTGATAGCAGATTCAGGGTCAATTGATAACATAATATCAGAGGAGGCAACCAAGAAGTTAAAACTCATAAGGATACCCCACACTAACCCTTACAAGCCGACATGGTTGAATCATGAGCAGAGTGTGCTTGTCAATGAACAGACTTGGGTAGAGTTCTCTATTGGAGGATACAAGGATAAGATCCTTTGTGATGTGTTACCCATGGATGTCTATCACCTATTGCTAGGTAGACCCTGGAAATTTGATAGGAAGGTGATCTATGATGGAGAGGAGAACTTCATTTCCTTCCAAAAGGATATAAAAACCTTTAAGATTCAGTCTTTGACAGAGAATGAGGAGGGAACCTCAAGAACACCTAGTGTCTTATTGGCTATTGGTAAAGAGTTCTTACACTTGCTACATGAGGAGGAAATAGTGAAGTGTGCCATCTTTGTGAAGCTTAAGGAGGAGGAAGACAAGTTGCAGGAAGAGGTACCCAAGGAGGTGAAGCAAATGTTGCAAGAGTATAAGGACATAGTGAGTGATGGAGCACCTACAACACTCCCACCAAGAAGGTCTATAAGCCATCAAATAGACTTTGTTCCTAGTGCATCCCTACCTAACAAAGCTGCATATAAGCTCACACCTGACCAAAACAAGGAGGTGGCAAGGCAAGTGCAGGAGTTATTGGAACAAGGAGTGATCAAGAAGAGCATCGGCCCATGTGCAGTCCTGGTAGTGCTAGCATCAAAGAAGGGAGGCAAGTGGAGACTTTGTACTGACTCAAGGGCAATAAATAGGATCACCATAAGGTATAGGTTTCCTATTCCTAGAATAGAGGATTTGATGGACTTTTTAGGAGGTGCTATGTATTTCACTAAATTGGACCTTACAAGTGGTTATCACCAGATTATAATTAAGGAGGGAGATGAGTGGAAGACTGCTTTCAAGACCATATAAGGGTTGTATGAATGGTTTGTGATGCCATTTGGACTCACCAATTCCCCAAGCACCTTAATGAGGTGTTGAAAGACTTCACAGGAAGGTTTGTGGTGGTGTACCTAGATGACATTCTCATCTTTAGCAGAACCAAAGAAGAGCACCTTGAGCATTTGAGGTTAGCCTTAGAGAGGTTGCATGAGGAGAAGTTATCAATCAACTTAGAGAAGTGTGACTTCTTGAAGCAAGAGCTGGTCTACTTAGGATTTTTGGTGTCTAAGGGAACCTTGAAGATGGATCCAAGCAAAGTGGAGGCAATCTTGAATTGGCCTGCACCTAGAATAGGGACTAAAGTTAGGAGTTTCCACGGTTTAGCCCAAGTCTATAGAAATTTTGTGAGGAACTTCAGTGGCATATGTGCACCAGTCCTTGACACCATAAAAGGAGGCCTTAAAACTAAGTTCAAATGGATTGAGCAGGCTGACAAAGCATTTCAATTATTAAAGCAAGAAGTAGCCACAAAACCTATCCTACTCTTACCTACTTTTGACAAGCTATTCACATTGGAGTGTGATGCAAGTGGAATTGCAGTAGGAGGTGTATTGAGTCA
The DNA here is from genome assembly GCF_030272615.1 of Cryptomeria japonica. NCBI lineage: Eukaryota > Viridiplantae > Streptophyta > Pinopsida > Cupressales > Cupressaceae > Cryptomeria > Cryptomeria japonica. Next base: position 622,540,309 of record NC_081414.1, on the reverse strand, counting down.
AGAGGGAAGACCTATGGCATTTTTTAGTGAGAAGCTCAATGAAGCAATGAAGAAGTACTCAACCTATGACCTAGAGCTGTATGCATTAGTGCAGTCTCTTAAAAAATGGAGGCATCATCTACTCCCAAAGGAATTTGTGGTGTTCACATACAACCAGGCTTTGAGTTACATTAACACTCAAGAGAAGCTTAGCAATAGGCATTTGAAATGGATGGAATACCTCCAATCCTTCACCTTCACCATCAAGCATAAAAAGGGGCAACTCAACAAGGTGGTAGATGCTTTAAGCAGGAAGTTGTTGACAGTTCAAGAGTTACAGTTGTAGAGCATAGGAATAGAAGGTTTCAAGGACCTCTATAAAGGAGATGAAGACTTCTCACCAACTTACAAGGTTTGCAAGGAGTTTGAGAACCATTTCCATGGTGAGTATGCAGATTACACTCTCCAAAATGGTCTCTTATTCAAAGGTAATCAGTTGTGTGTGCCTAGGGGATCCATGAGAGAAAACCTCATCCAAGAGAAACACAATGGTAGTCTAAGTGGACACTTTGGAGTCAAAAAAACCTTATATTTAGTGCAGAGGTACTACTATTGGCCCAAGTTGCCAAGAGATGTGAAAAAGTATGTGGAGCAATGTGGTGTGTGTCAAAGGGCAAAAGGAGGATCAAGTAATGCTGGTCTCTATCAACCATTGTCGATCCCAAATAGGCCTTGGGAATGTATAAGCATGGACTTTGTAGTAGGACTCCCAAAGACAAAGACAGGTGTGGATAGCATCTATGTGGTAGTAGATAGATTCTCCAAGATGAGCCATTTCATTCCATGTAGGACTACACATGATGCTAGCTATATTGCACATCGTTTCTTTAAGGAGATTGTTAGGATTCATGGACTTCCTTTAAGCATTGTTTCAGATAGGGACAACAAGTTCATGGGCCATTTTTGGCAAACATTATGGAGGAGACTTGGAACTAATCTCTCATTTAACTCAGCTTACCATCCACAAACTGATGGTCAAACTGAAGTCATCAATAGGGTGTTAGGCAACTTGTTGAGGTGTTTAACTAAGGAGTATGGGTAGACATGGGATCTAATCATTCCTCAAGTAGAGTATGCCTATAATGAGAGTGTGAATAGGACCACTCAAAGGAGTCCTTTTGAGGTTGTCTATGATAGACATCCAAGGGGAGTGTGTGAACTCAGGGAACTTGGTTCCATGGAGATGAAGAGTGGCCAAGCAGAGGACTTCACTCAAACCATCAAAGAGATCCAAGAGCAGGTCAAGAAAGCCATCCTTGAATCCACTCAAAAATTGAAGGCCAAAATGGATGAGAAAAGGAGAGAGGTCCAGTTCAAGGTGGGTGACTATGTGATGGTCCATCTGAGCAAAGCTAGAATGCAAAGTGGTAAGCCTACTAAATTGCAAATGAAAAGGGTAGGACCTTGTAGAATTCTATCAAAATATGGTGAGAACGCCTACAAGGTTGATCTTCCTTTAGACTTAGCCATTTCACCAGTCTTCAATGTTGCTGATTTGATCATGTACAAAGGTGAGATAGCAGGGCAGACTGAGAACCAAGCCAAGGTACTACAAGACTTGGATGCGAATGCCTTAACCCAAGTGAAGCAGCCTATAGCAGAGGAGATCTTGGAGTCAAGGGTGAAGAATTCTACTAGACACCAGGTCTACATGGAGCACTTGGTGAAGTGGGCAGGTCAACCTATGTCTGAAGCTACTTGGGTTGAAGAAAGCAAGTTCAAGAAGCTTGGCATTGATCCGGCTCTCCTCACTCCCCTAGTTACTTAGTTTGTTACAGAGGGGGAGTATGGTGTAGTAGAACCCTTCAAAGGGATCCCAACATTTTCTTTTGATTGTGTTATTGCTTCTTTATGAAGCCATTGTAAATAAAATAAGAGCCATGTGCTTATTTGTCTTAGTTTAGGTCCTAGTTGAGATCCTAGGGTCATAAGTCAAAGTTGAGTTTTTCTTGAAAATAGAGGGTATGTGCGCCTTTGTGGTGTTTAGGGTCATTATTAGCATGGTGGTGTCCTTAGGTTAGCCCAATGTGGGCCTAGGAGTCAAGGAAAGCAACATTGAGAAAGTTGCTCAAAAGTTGCAAAAGTTGCATGACAACTTTTCAAAAGTTGTCAAGCAACTTTTCCACCTAGTGGTCAAAATCTTTAGTTTAGCGTGGATAACCCTAATATGGGCACACAAACTAAGGAGAGGGTAGTATAAGTAGTTGCAAACCCTAAGAGAAGGGGTTGGATGTCAGTTGTTGTACAGCCCAAGCAAAGTGACTTGACTATGACTGCAATTTTGTTGCCAGTCGGCACAAATGGAGTAAGACAAGATCATTAATGGATTGATTTTTGAGAAAAACTATGTTGAGTGTCTTGTATGGTGTATTTAATTTCATTGTGAGCATTTAGATTAGGTTTTTTTTGTAGTTTGTGTGTGTTTGTAAATAGTTTGTAAACTTGCTTCTCACTATCTAGTTTTGGACTGGTTTGTGTCAATGGGTTCATAACTCCATTCCCTATTGTGGAATCACCATGAAACCATGGGGAATGGGAGTATAGACCCTATACAATACTTTAGAGCAAGCAGGGCCCTTGAAGATGTAGGGAGGCCATCTAAAGACCCACTCCTACATGAGACTAGACAGTTCTCGACTAGGAAGGGTTAAGTTACAGAGGTCTTGGAGAGCAAGGAAGGTCAGAGGAGGAGACACCCTTTGGAGGAATTGTAGAGGGGTGAATGGAGCACAATTGGTGAGAAGGAGGAGCTTCCACCAATCCAGACAAGGTGGCAAGAACACCAAACCTACACTGTGACCCTAGCAGGCCTAAAAACCCTCTTTAAAACCCTTAAACCTTAAAATCCACCTAGGGCAGTGTACGGACACTTGGAGGCCCAAAACTAGAAAAATCCTTGAGCCCTTTTCCAAATGAATAGTAGGTCTTTTAGGAAGTTTCATAGGCATGTGCATCATTTGCAAGAGGGAGCCCTAAAAGTCCAGATAGGAGGCCTAATTGGTCACAATCCTTGTAGCCCTATTTTGTAGGTAAAAGGCAAAATAATGAAATTGGTAAGGGGTAGGAAGCTTGAAACCTCTTGGGGGCACATGAATGGGTGGAAAACCATGTCTTAGACCTATCCTATCCTTGATAGGACCTCAGAAGGTGTGGAGCAAGTCAAACCCTTATTAGCCTAAGTAAGGGTTCTTTGGATCTCATGAGTAGGTGAGACCTTAGGAGCAAAAATTCAAGTTGTTGGTGGGTGGATTGGGCAAGGTCAGGGGATTCCACAAGCAGGGGAAGTCCTAGAGACCCTAGGGTGTGGTTAGTACACCTGGTGATCCAAGGAAAGGATCCAAGAGAATAGACTAGGCTAGTCTACCCCAAACACCATCCCATCATTCTCTCTCTCTCCCTTCCCTACTAATTCTTACTCTCTCTTTACTGTCTACATCATTAGCTTTCCGTCACACCCTCTCTACTCCTCTCTAGGTTTCTCCCTCATTCCCTCTCCACCTCTCTACATCTCCATCCATATCTCATTACCAACTGGTCTCTATCCCCCTCCATCTATCTCAACCCTATCTATCTCACCCTATTTAGGTCTCTCATGCCTCTCTCCCCCTCTAGGTATCCTATATCTATATATAACTCATCTAGGTGTGTGAGTGAGCATGGTGGGCCATATGACTCCTTAGCCATTACTATCTATCTTAGGATACCATATGACCTCTTAGGACAACATATGGTATCATTACAAGTCATATGGTGTGCTAAGGGGTCATATGGTGTCCGAAGGGGTCATATGGTGTTCTATGACCCCTTAGAATACCATATGATCTCTTAGAACACCATATGATCCATAACAACACCTTATGGTGCCCTAAGGGGTCATCTGGTGTCCTAAGGGGTAATATGTTTTCCTAAGGGGTCATTTGGTGTTTTATGACCCCTAAGGACATCATATGACCCCTTAGGACACTATATGACCCCTAATGACACCATATGACTGATAACAACACCATACAGTGTCCTAAGGAGTCATATGGTCTTATATGACCCCTTATGACACCATATAGTGTCATTAGGGGTCATATGTTATCCTAAGGGGTCATATGAAATCGTTAGGGGTCATATGGTGTCCTAAGGGGTAATATGGTGCTCTAATGGGTCATAAAATACCATATAACCCCTTAGGACACCATATGATCCCTACTGACACCATATGACCCCTTAGGACACCATATGACCCCTAATGACACCATATTGTGTCTTGAGGGGTCATATGGAGTCACAAGTGGTAATTTCATGTACTAAGATGTTAAAAGGGGTCATATGGTCTCCTAGGGCATCATAGAACACCATATGACCCCTTAGGTCACCATATGGTGTCGTTAGGGGTGATATGGTGTCCTAAGGGGTGATATGGTGTCCTAAGGGGTCATATGATGTCCTTGGGGGTCATAAAACACCAAATGTCCCCTTAAGACACCATATTACCCCTTAGGACACCATATGATGTCGTTAGGGCTCATATGGTCTTTTAAGCGATCATATGGTATCCTAAGGGGTCATAGAACACCATATGATCCCTTAGGACACCATATGACCCCTAACAACACCATATGGTGTCATTAGGGGTCATATGGTGTCCTAAGGGGTCATATGGTGCTCTAATGGGTCATAGAATATCATATGACCCATTAGGACACCATATGATCCCTAATGACACCATATGACCCCTTAGGATACCATATGACCCCTAACGACACCATATTGTGTCTTGAAGGGTCATATTGTGTCACAAGTAGTCATGTCATGTACTAGGCTATTAAAAGGGGTCATAGAACACCATATGACCCCTCAGGACACCATATGACCCCTTAGGACACCATATGGTGTCATTAGGGGTCATATGGTGTCCTAAGGGGTCATATGGTGTTGTTAGGGGTCATATGGTATCTTTAGGGGTCATATGGTGTTCTGAGGGCTCATATGGTGTCCCAAGGGGTTAGAGAACACCATATGACCCCTTAGGACACCATATATTGTCATTAGGGGTCATATGGTGTCCTAAGGGGTCATAGAATACCATATGACCCCTTAGGACACCAAATGACCCCTTAGGAAATCATATGACCCCTTAGGACACCATATAGTGACGTTAGTGGTCATATGGTGTCCTAAGGGGTCTTAGAATACCATATGACCCCTTAGGATCCATATGGTGTCGTTAGGGGTCATATGATATCCTAAGGGGTCATAGAACACCATATGAACCCTAAGGGAACCATATGACCCCTTAGGATCCATATGGTGTCATTAGGGGTCATATGATATCCTAAGGGGTCATAGAACACCATACGATCCCTTAGGACACAATATGATCCCTAACAACACCATATGACCCCTAACAACACCATATGGTGGTCTTAGGGGTCATATGGTGTTATAAAACACCTTATGATCCCTTAGACATCATATGACCCCTTAGGAAATCACATGACCCCTTAGGACACAATATGACCCCTAACAACACCATATGATTATGGTGTCCTAAGGGGTCATAAAACACCTTATGAACCCTTAGACACCATATTACCCCTTAGGAAATCATATGACCCCTTAGGACACCATATGGTGACGTTAGGGGTTATATGGTGTCCTAAGGGGTCATAGAATACCATATGACCCCTTAGGACACCATATTGTAGGCAATATTGCATTATAACAGACAATGAAAGATTGTTGGCATTTCATAAGGATATTGAGAAGGTTGTTGATGATTATGGACCTAACTGATTAAGGATGTTTATTGTCTTGATATTATTATTTTTTCATTGATGTCAAGAAATTAATTTTCTAATTCAGTATGATGTTGACATATCTTGAGAAGTATGATTTGAAGATTATAAAGATGTCGGTAAAAGACACAGGAAAGAATATGATGAATAAGGGGATGAATAAGGTATTCAATGGGAAACTATTACCGAGTCAAACAATGATGAGATCATGATGTTTTAGATTGTTTTAGCATCATACATATGTTGTAAATTGTAAAGGTTAATACTATACTATGTTATCAAGCAAAGAACCTAGTCGATAAACCCTAAGGAACCTAGTCGATAAACCCTAAGCTTATCGCTATCGGTTAATGAAGGCGGAATGTCTACCGAGTGAAGTTTAGTATTTACCAAGTTGTTACCGAGTTGTAACCGAGCTATAACAGAATGCATTAAATGTTTGCATGCATTATTTAATGAAGGAAGCTGATGAGCTGGAACTGATTGAATGATTGGTATGTCGTTAATATAGTTTGTTAATGAATCTAAGGCAATAGAAAGTCGGCATGAAGATCTACAGCATAGATTGAACCGCAATAACTTGGCACAAGTTCCAAGAAATATATGCATGTAACCGACTAGATTGTACACATCAACTTCTTTGTGTGTACCGACTACATGACTCAGTAGTGCTAACCAACTAGAATATATAGTATGACTTTGAATATAAAACTAATGGCAATTTGATAAGTAGTAACAATCTCCCCTTTTGACATTAGTTGAGATGTTTGACAAAAACTACTTTCAAAGTCATAACAAAAAACTATATACTTTGCAAAATGACTATACTTGACAATATATACAATAGTCAATGAAATAGTATAATCGGATATACTCCCCTTATCATTATACTATACATAACTCTGATTTTGTATGCTCGGTTCTGTGCTTGTGTGCTCTGCTTGCTCTGCATACTCTGTATACTTTGCTCAGTATACTCCCCTTGTATACAATACTCAAAACTGTATTATCAAAACTGTATCACTCCCTAAATATAGTATATGACTCCCCTTATGTAGTATTACTCCCCTTTTTTTGACAAACATTAAAAACTTAATTTCCATCCGGGGGTGGTAACTGATCAAAAATAGATTTATACTTCTTCCGGGTGTCGGCGAGTGTGACTGAGAGTGCATCCTTTACACTTTTCATTAAAGAATTATGTGCTTGAATATCAGCCAATAGTGATATTAAGCCATCAAGAGTGCTTCCCTCTTGTGTAGTAGATAGGCATGTAGCTCAGTGAATCTGTTCTTGAACTGATGAAAGATAAGGAAGGAATAATGTCTGGAGGGTAATTATATCCATCCTAATCTTATGCTCTTCATTTCTAAGTTCTAACTATTGAGCCATGAGTTGTTGAAGCTTGGTATAAAAATTCTGAATTGAATTTGGCTTTGTGGTCAACTTAGTGGAGAGATTAGTGATCTCTTTCTCAATTGCATCAGTTTTATTCTTGATATCTTTAATGAATAAGGAAAATGTATAAAGTTTCTGAAATAAATAAAGAATATGCTTGGGTTGAGGGGACAACTTAGCAATGAATTTGATAAGCTTGACTTTTCCTATAGCTAGAGCTTTTTGTACCTCTTCTATCATTTTTGCAGTAAGCTCTTTATCTTTTAGCTTGATCAAGTACTCAGATGCATCAACTCCATATGTTTCTATTTGATTAAGGAGTTCATCCAGTTGAATGTGGATGGCTGCATCGGTAGACACTGTAGCTGATGGTAGCATTTCTATTAGCAGTGTCTTCACCTTCTATAGTACTTTATTCTTCTTTTGAATGGCCATCTATTTTTCCTGTTTGGCCTTTGCTTTGCATAGTTCACTGAAATCAATAAGTGCTTGCCCCTTTAATTTTGAGATATCCACTTTGGGAAACACTATCAGTTTAGTTAAATCAACTTTAAAACTATACCTTTTTACTTTCTTCTCTTTACCTTTGGTTGGTTGTACCAAGACAATTGCTTGTGAGGCTTGCTAACCCTCGATAGGTTGCTCAGTAGAGGCAACACTTTGGTCGGTTCCGGTAGCCGTTGTGGTGTCCTTGGGTGTCTCGGTACTGGGGGTCTCAGCTGTAACATTTTCAGTGCTTGACGGTGCTTGAGAGGTCTAAACTTTAGTTGTACCTTCTGCTGCTTCAGACTTGTGACCTTTGGTGCCTTGTGTTGTATCCTTAGGATCTTTGATAGAGACAAGTTGCTTGACTGACGGATAAGGCTAAACTTGTACTATCACAGATTCACTAGATACAAGTTTTGCATAGGTAGTGCCTTCTATCGTTTCCTGCTCCGGTGCTTCTGTATCCATGACATCTTCATCAATTTCAATAGTGTCAGTTGAGTCTTGCTTGGTAGCATCAGGACCTTGCTCGGTGACATCAGGATCTTGCTCGGTGACATCAATAATTTCAACTTGAGATTGTTCACCGACATCTTTTAGTTTGAAGATTTCCTACCACTTTGCTTTTGTCTCCTTTTCTACATCAATGTCTAACCCATTCATCAATTTTAAGGCTCTCTATTTGACAAGAAATTTAGAATTGTAGGTTGTCAAATGCTCCTTTATTTCTGCTACAAACATATCAGGAAATAGATGGACTAGACTTCTTTCTCTAATTTGTTTCTCTGAGTCCATTGCATATTTCCACCTGTTATCAATATGTAAGTACAATTCACTCGGAAGTGACTTTACTAGTTCTAATGGAGCTAGCTGAAACTTTAGAAGTGTGCAGATGATAGCTTCTTCAATTTGTCACTTCTCATCATTATTCCTAGTCTCATACCTGACATATCTATATCTTGCAAATCCACCATATACTTTAAGATTGGCAAAAAAGTTTTCAACACTATGAATATTTACCTTCTTGCTTTTTACAATCTGGAATTTATTTGCATCATTGGATTCTGTATCACTAGACTCTTTTGCCAAAATGAGTCTCTGAGTAGATTTCTTGTAGGTTCTGGTTACCTTGGGAATAGTAACACTCCTTTGTTTCTTACTTGGTGATGCAGCTAATGCTCTAGTGTTAGGTCTCTTTGTTGGTGGAGTCAGTAGGGCCTTTGTAGTGTCCAGTTTCTTTCTTTTCAAAAATTTTCCCTTACGCAACTTGGTACTCAATTTTATTGCTGCCTCTTGAGCTTCAGATTCCTCTTTGGTAATGGCAAGAGTGCCTTTGATAGGTGTAGAGGAGGATTCTTCTTCGAATTTCTTAGATAAAACCTTTATCATCTTTGTAGCCTTTCTTGTAGCTTTAGGTACTACAAAGCTCATTTTCACCTTTTCCTTAACTTCTTCATAAGTTCCATATCTTAGTTCAGTAGCATGCCTTGTGATGAGGAGGTAGAATAGAAGTTAGTCTTCTTTTGAGGTTGGTGGGCTTTGTTCTCAATGTGCAATCAATCCCTAGGCACAAATGGGATTCTTCCAAACCTTTCTCCTATCTCCTCCTCTCTATTCAACACTATTTGCACCCTATTGTATTGGACATCACTCCTCCTAACCTTCCATGCTAAGGAATTCAAGTCTGAAATGAGGTCCTCTTGTGTGTCACCAAAAATGAACAAGTTTGGTTGTCCAACTGGCTGAATCTCCTCTCTTCCAGGAATGGGCAACTGTTGGAGAACCATGGTTTACCTAACCTTGTTTGCACCTTTAAGGATTTCAATCATATTAATGTGTTGACTAAGCATCTAAACAGGTCTGCAAAGTATGATGACTGTCCTTTACCCTTCAATAGTGAAAATATCCAAATTGGATGCAAAGAACGTTGGTTTACTCAAGGCAACTTCTAGGTTCAAGTGGTCATTTTGATCAAATGACTTAATGCAATGCTATGGAGCTTGTAGTAGGGTGTCTTAGGTCTTAACTGATCAGTTTTGATGATTTGAAACAATCATTTACTTCTCTTTCCTTACCGATTTCATGAAATTATCACATTTGCTCCAAGAAGGCTACTAGAATTAGCCCTAGTTTTTAGTGAAATTTGTTCACCCTGCTCAATCTGCTAAACTTCATGGAAAACCCTTCAAGATGTGGTCATTTGATGATGAAAGCTCAAGGATTTTTGCTATGGCAAGTACTGTACGGACTGTTTTAGGACTGCCCCACAAAATAGGCACTTTTCAAGGGTTTTTGAAGGTTTTAGTGAGGGTTTGCAATTTAAAAGTCTTCTCCATGTTACTAGACCCAATTAAATGTTTTAAACCTTTCTTTGACATATACCAAGCACTCCCAAAGATTCAAACCTTATCTTAGAACACTGACATTATGTCAAATAAATGCCATATTGCTGCCCTTACACAGAAAAAACAGTCTAGAGGACTGGGACAACAATGATTTTAATGTTTTTGCATACATTTCAACATTTGTACACCAAATACAATGTAATACTATCAAATATAGATGCAATAAAGACTTGATAGAAGTTGGAGCAACCTGCAAACAAGTAGGAAAGGAGTTTTTTATGACTGTTGGTCATACACCGCCATCACTGGACTTTTAACAGTCTTAAAACTGTTTGCACTTTCTTTCTTTGTTTTAATTTATTTCTTCAATGTGTCGCTGGCCTACAAAGGGGTGTTAATGGAAAGGAAAAAACAATACATATAGCCTCTTAAAGATCTTAAAAGTTGAACACTCAAGGGATGCCACAAAACATGATAGCCTTATAAGACTATGACAAAGAAATACACTTTTTCTAGGATCCTTATTTAGGTCCTTTACAATCAAATGGTGTATCTTATCTTCTCCAAATTGAAACCACTTGCAAATACATTTTCATGATGCAAGAAAGAGGAATACATCATTCCATACTATCCATTTAGAGAGGTTGGCAATGAGGATCTAACAATGAAACAGTGACTCACTGTTTTGCAGTCCGTTTTACACCTTTGCCTCTTGCTTCCAACCAAGTCATGAGAGAGACAAGGATGGTAAAGCACAATTCTATCTCTTTCCAACTTTTTTCTTCTTTAACATTTCAAGGTACAGTGCTATGAACAGCAAATTACCATTTAAACAAATTTGAGGATACCCAAGCCAAGTTGCTCACTTCACACACTTGCCATGAGCTTACAAACACTTGTACATTGCTAGAAAAGGAAAATGGATGTATGGTACAGTATGTACATATCCAAAAAATTCCCTCAAAGCCATGGATGAAGAGACTTTGAAGAAATTAGTTGGACCATGAATGATCTTCCATTGGAACCACAAAACAATGCCTTTCTCAAGAACAATTCAAACAAAACTTGTTCCAAACCCCAAGAAAAGATCAGAGATCACTACTAAAACATCAAGAGAGATCACAGCAATGAAAAAAAAGAGTAGTACGGACTCATGGAACCATGGTATGGACTGTACTCTCAAAAGTGCAGAAAATTAGTTAAAAACTCACAAAAATGAGAGCAAAATAAGTATTTCTCTTAATTTTCCAAAATGAACAACCCATACAATGATTGGAACATGGTTTATATACATGTGCCAACTTTTTGAAGCCCTTGTATGGACAGGTATAGGCTGGAACTAACCAAAACCACCAAAAACCACTTTTTTGACAACTTTTGACAACTTTTTGACAACTTTTGTTGCTCAAGAATTGCATTTTGACTTCCGGTGACTTGGCACTCAAACCAATGAATCAAAATAATTTAGAAACACTAAATAAACATGCTCCAATTCCTTTCAAGGCTTTACAACATCAAAAAATTCAAAAATGCTCATTTGGACTCGAAATTGACAATTTTTGGCCCACTGAGCAAAAACCAAAAATCTTGGAAACTCTTAAACAAAATGAGTTCCAAACCTCATTACACCACAAAAAAAACCTATTAAACCTACTAGAAGCATAAAATAAACACACATGCTTAATCTGCAACAGAATGCTATACCTGCTGTGATTTGAGCATTCAGGTGCTCAGGTGCTCCTGCACCATACTCCCCTAAGGACAAAGAAGTCACGTGACTCCTTTGGGCAGTAAAGAAAGAGGAATTCCAGCTTTGAGAAAGTCACTTTCAGGTATCCATGTGGCTTCAGAAGCTGGTTTATCCTTCCATTTTATGAGATGCTCCATGTATGTATGGTGTCTTGTCTTTTTGATGATTCTTGAATCTAGTACCTTCTGAGGAATGGTAGTAGAAGAAGAGGGGAGAGAAAGATCAAAAAGGGAATGAGAAAGATCTGAAACTCTTTGTGAATCTGATGGTAGCTCCCCTTTGAATGGCACCAAATCTGCAACATTGAAAATAGGAGACATAGAAACTTCATTAGGCAAATCAACTTTGTAAGCATTATGGCCATATTTAGCCAAGATTTTGCATGGTCCTACTCTTCTCATTTGTAACTTAGTAGGAACTCCTTTTTGTAACCATGACTTGTTTAGATGGACCATCACATAATCACCCACTGAAAATTGAACATATCTCTTTGAAGCATCAACTCTCTCCTTAACTTTTTGAGTAGTTTCCTGTAAAGACTTCTGTACCTGCTCATGAATTTCTTTCATAGACTGTGCCATATCTTCTGCTGTACCACTCAATTGCTGCAAATTAGTGACATCATTTAATTCAAAAACACCTCTAGGATGCATTCCATAAATAATCTAAAATGGGCTCTTACCAGTGGATCTGTTTACACTGTCATTGTATGCAAACTCTGCCTGATGGATGAGTTGATCCCAACTTTGCCCATATTCTTTGGTAAGACATCTGAGTAGGTTACCCAATGTTCTGTTCACCACTTCTATTTGGCCATCTGTCTGTGGATGGTAAGCTGAGCCAAAAGACAAGTTAGTACCCAATTTCTTCCATAAAGTTTTCCAAAAATGACCCAAAAACTTAGCATCTCTATCAGATACAATACTGGATGGCAAACCATGAATTCTTACAACTCCCTTAAAGAAAAGAAAAGCAATGTGACTAGCATCATTAGTAGTTTTGCAAGGTATGAAATGTGCCATTTTACTGAACCTGTCAACAACCACAAAAATACTATCACATCCTATTTTTGTTTTGGGCAAACCTACCACAAAATCCATACTGATGCAATCCCAAGGCCTAGAAGGTATGGGAAGAGGCTGATACAAACCAGCATTAGAGCTAGTACCCTTGGCTTTCTGACATACCATGCATTGCTCAACATATTTCCTGACATCTGCTTGCATCTTAGGCCAAAAATAGTGCCTCTGAACCAATTCCAAAGTCTTATTTAGACCAAAGTGACCACTCAATCAACCATTGTGCTTTTCCTGTATCAAATTCTCCCTCATTGAACCTTTTGGCACACACAGTTGTCCACCCCTGAATAACAATCCATTCTGCAAAGTATAGTCAGCATATTCACTATGAAAAGTATTATGAAAATCTTGACAAACTTTGTAAATATCAGCAAAATCAGAATCATGTGGATATAAATCCTTAAAACATTCTATACCAATACTTCTAATCTAAATTTCTTGAACAGTAAGTAACCTTCTACTCAATGCATCAGCTCCTTTATTGCATTGTCCTTTCTTATGCTTCAAAGTAAAGGTATATGCTTGTAAAGACTCTACCCATTTAACATGTCTGTGACTAAGCTTATCCTGTGAATTGAGAAAACTAAGTGCCTGGTTGTTAGTGTAAACCACAAATTCTTTAGGAAGAAGATAATGCCTCCATTTCCTAAGTGCCTGAACCAAAGCATACATTTCAAGATCATATGAAGAATATTTCTTCTTAGCATCATTAAGCTTCTCACTGAAAAATGCAACAAGTCTATTATCCTGACTCAAACAGCACCAATAGCAATATTACTTGCATCACACTCTAAGGTAAACAATTTATCAAAACTAGGTAGAATCAACACTAGTTGGGTAGCAACTTTGACTTTCAGCAATTCAAATCCCTTGTTGGCTGCTTCTGTCCACTGAAATTTCACTTTCACACCACCCTTAATGGTTTCCAACATAGGTGCACATATTTCACTGAAACCTCTAATAAATTTCCTATAAAATTGAGCAAGTCCATGAAAACTCCTGACATCACTAGCATTATTAGGGGTTGGCCAATTAACTATGGCTTCTACCTTATCTGGATCCATCTTCAAATCACCCCCTGAAACAACAAAACCCAAATAGACTAGCTCTTGCTTAAGGAAATCACATTTTTCTAGGTTGATAGTAAGTTGTTCATCATTCAATCTTTGTAAGACAATCTGCAAATGTTGGAGGTGTTCTTCCTTGGTTTGACTGAAAATTAAGATGTCATCAAGGTACACAACTACAAACTTCCCTATGAAGTCATGTAACACCTCCTTCATCAATCTCATAAATGTACTAGGTGCATTCGTTAACCCAAATGGCATGACTAGCCATTCATACAACCCCTCATTTGTCTTGAAAGCTGTTTTCCATTCATCCCCCTCTTTGATGCGGATTTGATGATAGCCACTCTTTAGGTCTATCTTACTGAAATATTTGGCTGCCCCTAAACAATCCATAAGATCTTCTATCCTAGGGATGGGGAATCTATACCTGATTTTGATCTTGTTTATTGCTCTTGAATCTGTACAAAGTCTCCAAGCCCCACCTTTCTTAGGTGCTAACACTGTGGGTACTGCACATGGACTAATACTTTTTCTAATCATTCCTTGATATAATAGCTCTTGGATTTGTCTTGCCACTTCCTGATTTTGTTCAAGTGTCATTTTGTAAGCAGCTTTGTTTGGTAAGGATGCACCTTGGATGAAGTCTATCTGGTGGCTAATGGCTCTCTGAGGAGGTAGAGAGGTTGGTTGACCATCATTAACAATTGACTTAAACTGATCTAGAAGTTGCTGCACCTCATTTGGGATTTCTATCTTCCTTTCTTTCTTTTCATCAACTGGTTTCATTACCAATGCAAAACCTATGCCATCACCTCCTTTTAGGGTATGGATGAACTCTTTTTCACCAACTAACAAAGTGTTGGGAACTTGTGGTTTGCTGCCCTCACTTCCTTCATTAATGGACTGAATTTTATAGTTGATACCATTCTTGAAAAATGAGTATGAGTTCTTTTCTCCATCATATTGTGCTTTCCTGTCAAATTGCCAAGGTCTTCCTAAAAGCAAATGACAAGCATCCATAGGTAGTATATCACACAAAATCTTATCTTGGTACTCACCTATGTTAAAATCTACCCATGTTTGTTCACTCACCAATACATGCTACCCTTTTTCCAACCATGTGACCTTGTAGGGCTCATTATGTTGTATTCTAGGTAGATGAAGTTTTGTAGCATCTTCTTCTGATATGATGTTATCAGTTGATCCTGAGTCAATGATAACTTTGCACACCTTTCCTTGGATCTTACATTTGATCCTGAAAAGAGATTTCCTTTGAGACATATCTTTCTGGGATGGCTCTTTCATGAGGGTCCTCCTGATCATGAGGTTTTCACCTTCTTCTGATGGTAGACATCTTTGATTTGGTGTGGTTTCCTCTTGCACAAAATGGACTCTCTTATCACCTCCTTGAGATGAGCTTGGCTTTTCTGGGCATCTATATGCTGGATGGCCTAGTTTCTGACAATTGTAACACTTCATGGTGGAGAAGTATGAACCTCTTCCAAGTCCATTAGATCTACCCCTTCCTAGGTTGCCTGATCCCCTACCCCTATAGTTGGGTCTGCTCTGAGAATCCCCACTTTTCTCAATAAGCTTAGAATCTCCCTGGGACCTATGATCTATGTATCTTCCCCCAAAACTGCCTCTATGACTGCCTCTATTTCCTCTACCTCTGCCTCTACCATTATGTTCTTGTTTCTTCTTGTTTCTCTCTTCTACCTTCAATGCTAATTGATAACACTTCTGTAATGTGTTGGGACACCATAGGCTTAACTCTTCCTGAATATTCCATCTTAACCCATTGAGATACCTAGCTACTCTGACATTTTCATCTTCTTGTACCTTAGATCTAAGGCCTAGTTTTTGGAATTCTTTAGTGTAACTACTGACATCTAGGTCCTTCTGTCTCAAGTTTTGTCTCTTCCTATGTAACTAGATTTCATAATCTTCAGGCATGTAGGTGTCTTTGATCTTAGTTACCATTGTCTTCCAGGTGGTTATGGGTTTCTTTCCCTCTTTCACCCTTTCCTCTTGGATGAATTTCCACCAGGTCAAGGCTGCCCCTCTCATTCTGGATTTGGCTACCTTCACTTTCTATGCTTCAGTAATGCCATCACATTCAAAGTGATTATCTAGACCCTCTATCCACTCCATTAGTGCTTCTGGTTCCATCTTGCCACTAAAAAGGGACACTCCATCTAGGGCCTTTCCAGTCAAAGCTTTCAAAGCTTGTAAAAAGGTTTCTTGTTCTTTATCCAAGATTGGATCTGGTTCTGGGACTTCTTCCTCTAAGGTTTCCTTCTTATCTTCAACATTTTCTACTCTCTCACTGACTTCTTCAGTCTTGACTTCTACTTGGTTCAACTTTCTTTCAAGTTGTTGTAATCTTTTCCTAAGGAGTCTATTTTCCTCACCCTGATCCTCCATCCTCTTTGCTAACTCTACATTGGTCACCATGTTGTCAGTGTTGTCTCCCACTAACTCACTACCAGACATATGCTAATCTCTCAACCCAAATCTGAATTGGCTCTGATACCACTATGATGAGGAGGTAGAATAGAAGTTAGTCTTCTTCTGAGGTTGGTGGGCTTTGTTCTCAATGTGCAATCAATCCCTAGGCACAAATGGGATTCTTCCAAACCTTTCTCCTATCTCCTCCTCTCTATTCAACACTATTTGCACCCTATTGTATTGGACATCACTCCTCCTAACCTTCCATGCTAAGGCATTCAAGTCTGAAATGAGGTCCTCTTGTGTGTCACCAAAAATGAACAAGTTTGGTTGTCCAACTGGCTGAATCTCCTGTCTTCCAGGAATGGGCAACTATTGGAGAACCATGGTTTACCTAACCTTGTTTGCACCTTTAAGGATTTCAATCATATTAATGTGTTGACTGAGCATCTAAACAGGTTTGCAAAGTATGATGACTGTCCTTTACCCTTCAATAGTGAAAATATCCAAATTGGATGCAAAGAACGTTGGTTTACTCAAGGCAACTTCTAGGTTCAAGTGGTCATTTTGATCAAATTACAGACTCATGGAGCCATGGTACGGACTCATGGAGCCATGGTACGGACTGAACTCTCAAAAGTGCAGAAAATTAGTTAAAAACTCACAAAAATGAGAGCAAAATAAGCATTTCTCTTAATTTTCCAAAATGAACAACCCATAAAATGATTGGAACATGGTTTATATACATGTGCCAACTTTTTGAAGCCCTTGTATGGACATGTATAGGCTGGAACTAACCAAAACCACCAAAAACTACTTTTTTGACAACTTTTGACAACTTTTTGACAACTTTTGTTGCTCAAAAATTGCATTTTGACTTTCGGTGACTTGGCACTCAAACCAATGAATCAAAATCATTTAGAAACACTAAATAAACATTCCCTAATGCCTTTCAAGGCTTTACAATATCAAAAAATTCAAAAATGCTCATTTGGACCCGAAATTGACAATTTTTGGCCCACTAAGCAAAAACCAAAAATCTTGGAAACTCTTAAACAAAATGAGTTCCAAACCTCATTACACCACAAAAAAAACCTATTAAACCTACTAGAAGCATAAAATAAACACACATGCTTAATTTGCAACAAAATGCTATACCTGCTATGATTTGAGCATTCAGGTGCTCAGGTGCTCCTGCGCCACCTTGGCAGTGTAAGATATGCATCAATCTACTATTGTGTGATATCATAGTCAATCTCATAACCCATTGGTGGCAAAGATTGATTCCTTGGTTCCACAACATTCACATAATAGTAATCGGTGTCTACCTCAAAGCATATATCATCCTTATATTTCTCTACTAGTAGTGGTGGAATCTAGTACCTATTGTGCATCTTCTCTTGAAATTTGTTGAAGTAGTCATCCATGATATCATTAAAATTATCTCCCAATTTCTTGATAAATTCATTAATTTGATGGGTGAATGGTCGGTGTAGCTCCCAAACTACTTTACTGACTGAGGGAAAGAACTTCTCGAAGTAGAAAAACATGCATACAAGAAGTGAACCAAACTTCAGTGTATTTGCCGAGTTGTTCTTTTTCAGCTTCCTTATTGTGTTTAGGTTCTCAAACAAATTTTTCAATAACACTTCACATAAATCTACTTTCATTCCCTTTTTCACTGTTTTATAGGCTAAGTCAACTGCTACATAGGGTACACTATTTTCCCTTGCTGATTGGAAGAAACAGTAACCAATTACTCTAATTGCAAACTTAATTTCTGCATCAGTGACATTATTCAGTTTCAGTCCTCGGTAATTAGATTCTACTCCAGTTAAATTGATTAACTCCTTCTATGATATCATTTTTTGTGCTCGTGCATGATAATATATAGGATATCCGGTGATCACATGAATGATTTCCTTAGTGATTTTGAATGGTTGCTCTTCTAGCCACATAAAATCATCATGAACTCTGCTTAAAAAAAACTTAACCCACTGGGGTTTGAACACATAGGGATAGGTTAGGTCTTCAGTTAATCCCTTGATTTTGATATGCTCATACTTGCTATCCATTTTGCCATTGGTACATAGCTCATCATATGTGTCATTAATCTCAACATGACTGAGTTCTTCAACATGACATTTTGTGAAGAATCTAACATCTTCAACTAACAAGACTTGATATGGGATGAGTGAAAATGCAGTTTTGTCATCCGGTTCAAAGGCGACTTTAGGAGTCAAAATGTATTTCAATGAGGGCTTCTCCACATTATTGACAACTACGGGATCTTAGATCTTGGTTGCCATTTGTAAATTTCAGATAAAACTAGCAAACTATCCTTAGGGTTTGATGGTTTACAAATGGCAGACGATTCACACTTAGTAGATAATAGCAATTTGACAAGATTGGAAAACCAGCTTGACAATGCGATGAGATTTGATGTAAATATCTTGGATTCACTTTGAATGAAGTTTGATCGCCTTGATTCTCTCTACTCTGCTCTCTTGAAAACTTGGTGAATGAAAATGACCGCAAAAATAGCTTTAAGTACAAAAAATACCTTATCGAGCTCCGTGTGGGTTAGGTCAAAACATTAAATGCACTTGATTTACCTTTAACCAATTTACTCTCTTTTCTTTCATTTTAACCGAGTAACCAAATTTCCTTCATTTACTGACTTGATAGGCTTCCTGTATACACCGACTTGATAGGTTTCCTGTAAAGTACTTTTGATAGAATTTCAAACTTACTAGTGCATCTTAACTATGCAGATTTTGAATTTTAGTACACAATAGAATAGGATCTGTTATGATTTTAACCTTTAGAGAATGCAGTCCCTTCATACCTTTTCTGATTAATTTGGAATAGGTGCACCTAACTCGGTAGGTAAGGTGCTTTCTTCATTTGACATGATTTCCTTCTTTTTCCAAATCATCTTGAATTATTCTTTTATCTCTTCAGTGTCTCCTCTAGGTTGATCTCTGCAATCTCTAGCTAAATGTCCAACTTTGTGACAATGAAAACATGCCATACCAGGATTTCTCCATGATCTTCAGTTGTTCATTCCAAACCTTATAAAATAGTTGGCACTTATATGTCCATATCTTCCACAACATTCACACCATATCCTTGTATTGTAATCCCATGGAACTACTGCATATTGTTGGTAAGGATCTGTGTGAGTTCAGTAACCTCTAGTGTTTGCTCGGTGTGCAATCCACATGTGGTTCTTTTGCTTAAACCAGTACTTCTTGGTACTATGTCCATATCTATTGTAGTTTTTACAAAACCCTTTGAATTTTGCCTTCTGATAGTTGTTAATAGGCTTTGTCCTACATTGATTAGATGTATGACCATATTTATTGCAATTGTAACAATAATCATTTGACTTAGTGATATTTGGTTTCTTACCTTTTCTGATTTGGCATATGTTGGTAGTATGACCTTGATTTCCACAGTAGTAGCAAATAGGCTTCTTTCTTTTGATGTTATTTATGTTTCCAGCTTGCTTTGATGATTCTCCTCTCTCGGTAGATTCTTTCCTTTGTAACCGAGTCCTGCATCTTTGTTGGGTCTTCTTGTATTCAGTTTCTCATCCAACATCTTTGATGCTTCATAACTCTTCTTCAATGTTTCTTTGGATTTCTTCTCTGTTTCAAGTTCATCAATCAATCTTGATACTTCAAGTTTCAATGCTTGATTTTCATCATTCTTTAGAATTGCTTCATGATGTGCATAGCCTAGTTGATCTGTCATATTTTGTTGAATCCCAGTCAACCTTATGATTTCATCATTCTTATCAGATACTAAGACTTCAAGTTGTTGTTTCTCTCTCTGTAGAACTCTTGCTTTATCCTCAACTATCCTTAATGCATCTAGATTTTCAATCATCTATGTGCTGAAATGTTCATGTTCTCTTTTCATTGCTTTTAGTTGATCAACCAATGCTTTGTTCTTTTCTTTCAACACTCCAATCATTTCTTCAGTTTCTTCAGATATACTGTTCTTAGATGATGTCTCAATTTGTTTCACTAACTCTTGAGAATCCTGCAAGTCATCAGATAATCTTCTTCTTACTTTCAGAGATTTTTGCATTTGCCTTTGCATGTCTGCAATCACTTGATTTGTATGATCCAGCTCTTCTTACAGATATACAATCCTCTGAGATTTTTTATAGCCTTTCATTGATAAGATCTTTCTATTTAGGTAGTTAAACCCTTTTCCAAGATTAGAGCTTTGATACCAATTGTTAGGCCCAATATGGAAAGCTAGTGTACTGAGAAGGGAGGGGTGAATCAGTACTCCAAAAATTTTCTTGAATAATAACTTTACTGTTATGCATAGACAGAATAGTGTAGTAACATAAAATAAAGTTAAAACAAATAGATAACAATCATACATGATTCACTCCATAACACATATATTTTGGTTACGCAGAAACTCTTGATTAGAGAGAAAAACTGTGGTGGGGATGGCACCCACAACTTCACTACTGCAATAATAAAGAATGTTCGGTTAGAGCTACATTTAGCTATTTCTGATAGCTTACCCTGTTAGGAGTATCAAGATCTGTTAGATCTACCTTGCTAAAGGATTTTACAACATTTATTCTGAATGCTGCACCTAGTTAGAGTCTTTTACCCTATTAAAGGTTTCTCTTTCAACTTCACAATATTATAATAAAATCATTACAAATATATGCAACTTTACATCTGAAATGTTATAGCAAATTCTATGTGCTCAGAATAGATTACCTTGCTTATAGCATACCTAGGTAACCCATGTAGTAACTCGGTAAACCCTTCTGTTTACTCTGTTCTTCGACTGTTCTCTGAAAACCTTCTCGGTGACCTCTGTGTCTCTGTAACAGTCTTCCTTCATTCATACATGCACTTCACTTATGTTGTATAAATAGATCTCTTAAAAGGGTGATCCAATTCATCACTTCGATCTTACAAACAAGATTCCTCGAACGAATAACTAAACAAAATATTTCATTGGTTAGATTGTCCTTGTAATCATACACAATCTTCTGGTACAATTTCTAATGTGAAAACGGTTAGGTGTGCCTTGATCTTGTAACACATTTTCATATGCATGTCTAGGTTCAATGTATCGGGTAACACATTTCACTTGGTGAATATCAACTCGGTGTGTCATCTTTACTGCTCGGTAGTCTCAAAAAGATACTCGGTAGACAACTCGGTGTATACTGCATTTTGTGATTGCTTTCCTTTGTAACTGACTAGACTGTACATACTGACTTCTTTGTGTGTACCGACTGCATGATTCGATAGTGCTAACCGACTAGAATATATAGTATGACTTTGAATATAAAACTAATGGCAATTTGATAAGTAGTAACATGTATGACTCTTGGTTGTAGGAGATTTCAGGTACAGTACCGCATGGGTGCGAGGTTCGTCTCCACCTGGATTTGCAGGTTTGAGTGTAGCTCTTCAATCCTTAGAGTTGGATTAGGTGGTCGTGATATCCTCATTTGACCATAGTCGTACTCAAGTGAGGATCACCAGTCATCGTCGGTATTCCCTTTGGTTGGGTTTGCGGGTCGTCTGTCTGTGTGGCCTTCTTGGTTTGCGTGTTTGACATGTGTGGTTAAACTGAGTAATTAATCCTTAATCTTTAATTTGATTAAATATGTGTTGTGCATTAAAGATTATGGACTAAATTAAACAGGGTTTCTTTATGTGATTATCGTTAATTTGAATTGCTCGATTTAAACAAGGAGCAAGTTCAATTAAATAGTTAATTTTAATGTTAAATTTCTTTTGTTTAGGTTGTTGAAAAGAAAGATTTAATTTTAATTGAAATAGAATTAATTTTATCTTCTTGTCATTTTGGAAATAGAAGGTTAAATTCAGTTATTGGAAAAATCAATTTTTAATTAAAAAGCAAATTCATTTTATTGATATAGTTGGAAAATAATGATTTTTGAGGAATTATTTTAAATAAAAATTTTAAATCCAAAAAATAAAATTTTTGGTCAAACATTTCCCATTTAACCTAGACTTTTGGAAAATATTGGGGATTGAATTTTTTGGAGAAAAATATATTTTTGGAAAATATTTTGGATGAAAGATTTGGGGATTTTGGAAGGAGACGGATTTCTTGAGCTGCAGGTTGGGGCTCTTCATCAGATCCTTTCTAGGAATGCTTATTGAGGTAGGAATTCTGGTTATCAATTAGTTATTGATTAAATTTAAAAAAAAAATTGGACTTGGATGTTCTTCATGCTATTTGGTTTTAATTTCTCCATTGATTGCCTCAAGGTTATGAATCATTGTGGAAATTAGTTGATATTGGCTTATTGCTTGAATCCTTGCATGAAAAATGAGCTTTCTTATGCCCAAAAGGATTATTTATTTGGATGGTTTTTCCACTTATTCTTTCAATTTTGAAAACCCTATTATGTTAGAAATTTTTATTTTAGCCTCTATATGAGACTGTTTTAATAAAAAATGGGGGTTTGTTAAAAAATAGAAAAGGGGAGATTTAAATAAAAAAAAAAGATTTTATCATTATCAATTTTATGTTCTTTTTAAAAATTGAAGTTTAAAAAAAAAAAAAAAAAAATTTATTTTCTTTGGGGTTTGGAGGAGCGGGGAGCGGAGCTCTACCCGCCACCTCCTCCCCCCTGTGCAGGTCGCAGCCGGTAGTGGCCGCAGCAAGCTGCAACCCCCGCGGTGGCCGCGTAGGCACCAGAGGCCCTGTGTCCACTACGGTGGTGCTGCTGCCGCTGGGGCACGACTGCCCAACCCTCGTGTAAGGGAGGTGGGCCCGACCGCCCCCCACGCCCCTTCTTTTAATATTAGGTTTTAAAAATGTTTTTTTTAATATTTTTTTATTATTTAAAAAAATATATATTAATTTAATAATTATATAAATTTTAAGTTTTTAATTATGATTAATTTGTCATTAAATAATAATTCATGAATAAATTGTTATTAATTAATTGTATAGAGTTTAATATACTTTGATTAATATTCAAGTCTCATTTTATTATTAATGCAATTTTTCTAATTAAATGCTTGATTTATTAATTTCGTTATTAATTATTAATTTGTTATATTTAATTAATCATGGATTAATAAATATATACATTAAATTAATAGTTAATTTTGGTATTTTTCTATATGCATAAGGAAATAAATGTTAAGTTAGGAATGGACCATCGTTAATTGGATTCCTTATATGTTTATGTTTCCTTGATCCATATAGTTTAACTTGGTTCTGAAAAGACGAATTTGGAGGAATTATTCTTGAACCTATATGACAATGATGTTTTAATTGAAGATTAAATATCATATTTAGTTGGTTAATGATTGTTTAATTATATTTATGTGAAATTGGTTTAAGAACTCATAATGGCGTATTTATGTATGTTTGATGTAACTGAACCTTAGAGAGTTAGAAAACCAAGAACAACCTGTACCTAGATGAGGTGGATATCTGCAATCTAACTTAGATCATTTAGAAAACTTGATCAACATTTAATGTTTAAATCAATTCGGAAAAGATTGTAACTGCTGGTTATTGCCTATGCGAGTTTAATTTATGTATTTGTTTTTGCTTAAATAATGGCAAGCCTTGCTTTGTTTGATTGGACCGTATCGTATGGTTGATTTGGGTACCTGTTTCTATCCTTGGTCTCGAGTTGACTGTTATTTTGTGGTGGTGTCATAGTTGGTCATATCCTTTATGTGGGTGTTGAATGATGATTCGTGGTTGACCATAGTTGGTCAGGTCTCTGGTTAGAGTACCATCAGTAAGTGTACCTCTTTTGAGTCATGTTTGACCAAATGGATGTTCCCTCCCTTTTTGAACTTTGTTTGCTTGACCATGTGTATTCCTTGGTTTCTAAGGTCACTTGAGTATAGTCTAGTGTCATATGGGAAAGTGGCTTTCGATTGGGGGTCGCGCCCAAAGTGGCTACTGGGTAACCCATCGAAAGTGAGTCTAATAAGTGATAACTTAACAGTAGATTAGAATGTTAATCACTAAGTAAGATAATTGTGCCTCACACATGGGACAAGTGCTAACACAGACTCGACATGTTGTGAGAAGGCCTGAAATGGCAAACCATCATTCTTGTCTTCACGAAAGGATGTGTGGGTCCACATGAGGCTTGGATGGGCTGGAGGTTTGGATTAGGTTGCTAAGGTAACCTAGTGTATGGGGCCGAAACCTATGAAGACCTACCATGGTAACCATACCAGGTTGTGTGATGACACTTGTCCCTACGTTCGCTAGTGTGTTGATGTATTGTCCTAATAGGAGCAATTTTGTGGAGTCATTTTCTTGCTTGTGCTCTTGTGAGAACCTGGTTTCATGTTAGACCTTGGGTGGTGATGACTCAGTTTCATGGATGTCCTAATGGACCTTTGTATTAGCTTCGATTATGTTCAACTAGATCCTTTCCTTTTCAGGGATCATTATGTATTTATTGACCGTTGTGGTCATTTGTATATTGATTATGTTTCGCCTTGATGGCAGGATTGTAAATTATGAGAACCTCTTGTATTCGTAACTTTATTATTTATCAGAGGGGTCTTGCAATTGAGTAGACTCAGAGATGTAGCCCTTTAGGGGTGAACTCCAAGATCATCTTGGTGTTATGTGATGCTTTTATTCTTATGTTTCATGTTTAGTGTTAGCATGTATGAATCGACAATTTGATAGAATGTATAAGTGGATAAGATGGAATTAATCTTAGATGCATGTATGCAATCATATTTTAAAATGCACTAAATTGTATCATGAAAGAATTTTACTTAGAGTAATGGAATCTATTCAGTTGTTGTAAAGGAAATTAAGTATGCATGGAAAGATCTCATTAGCTTTGATAAAATTCAAGTGTTTTGTTAAATTAGTTGTATGTCTTAAATTCTCATGAAAAGTATGAATGAAGAATATAGATAAATCTTAATGGATGAACCTTACCTTGTGAATCATATTTTCATCTTCTAAAAGAAATTATCCTTGTTTAAGAATTATCTCATTTTTAAGATAATCAACTTATTGGATTAGTTGTGTGAGTTAAGTTAAATATGTAATTAAGTAATCACGTTGGGAAACTCTTTAGGTGTTAGTTGATGTCTTCTGCTATGTAATCTGAATCTTTGATATCTTGTTGTATCTTAATGTTGTGTTTATCTTTAAAAAAAATTTATTGCACTTCATTTGTATGTTTTAGCTTTATCCCTTCGGGGTTTCCTGGCGGGGCATTACATACTCAAAATTATCTGTTCACAATGCCTTAGTGAATATATCTACAATCTACTCTTTTGTAGGTAAGTACTCAAGTCTGACTTTATTATCCAATACTTTTTCCCTCAAGAAGTGGTACTTGATAGATAGATATATATATGCTTTGTTCTGGAATGTTGTACCAAATTATTTGAAATATTTATTGCACTAGTATTGTCACACATGATTGAAATAGGATCATCAAACTTTACACCAATGTTCTTCAAAGTCTTCTTCATCCATAGGATCTGAGTGCAATAAGAAGATGTCACAATGTATTCTTCTTCTGTTGTAGTAAGTACTCACGTTTGACTTCATTATCCAACATTTTTTCTCTCAAGAAGTTGTACTTGATAGATATATATGATTTGTTCTGGAATGTTGTACCAAATTCATTGAAATATTTATTGTACTAGTATTGTCACACATGATTGAAATAGGATCATCAAACTTTACACCAATGTTCTTCAAAGTGTGCTTCATCCATAGGATTTGAGTGCAACAAGAAGATGTCGCACTGTATTTTGCTTATGTTGTAGGTAGAGACATTACGTCTTTCTTTTTACTCAAACAAGAAACCAATTGGGAGACAAGGAAGAATGCTCCTCCATTTGTACATTCCTTGTCATCAACACTTCCGACCTAGTTTTCATCTGTATAGGCTATCGGGTAAAATATGAGCTCGTGGGATACCACAAACCAAACTCTTATGTGCCTTCAAGATATTTGAAAATCCTTTTTACTGCCCCAACATGTGATTCTTTTGGTTCTTTCTGAAATCTGGTTGCCAAACATACTACATACATGATATCCGATTTGGTAGTAGTTGTAGCATCATAGATTGTACACCCTTAATTAGGTGGTACAATTCCATGCTTAGGCTAGCACCCGCCTTAGTGTGTTTGCATCTTGCATCTCAATTTCCCTCTAAGAATTTAATTAAATCTAAGGTCTTCTCTTATCACTCTACACATCATAAAATTAGGCCCTTTACCCTAAGTGTGCCCCTTTTTTATTTTATTCTCTCAATTAATCATTTCATCAAATACCTTATTCATGTTTTATTTTGACCTTCAAGGCCCAATTCTGCATATCTAGACATCACAAATTCTCTCATACTCTTGGAATTTGTTTTAAGATCACAATATCTTGCTTCCTAAAAAATTTGGTGAAAAGTTGGTCGGACCATGTGTTCAGACCATGTTGGTACCATATTGGTACCAAAATGTTCCCTACTTCTTCTCCCCAAATTTTGGGAGCATGTTTTGGCGATATTTAAATATTCAAAGCCAAAAGATTGGAAAAAGAATATTATTTCTAAGCTGGCCTGTGAATCAAAACAAACTCAGGGTCTCCTACATAAACCCTTCCTTTCCTCATTTGAAGGATCTAAGATCTAGTGATTGAAGGAGCCTCTTATAAAGTGAAAGTGTAGGTTATGTGAAGTTTACAATAGTAAATCAAGAATTCATCAATCATTCACCAAGCCTTCATCAAAAATTTTTAACATCCATTAGGACCTTTGAAGACATTGAATAATAATAGGAGATCATCAATTGATGATTGGCTTGTACCTCTCCCTTAGGGTTTGGTATGGTTTCATGTCTTTGTATGAGCTTCATTTTCAGATTTACATTCATTTTTTATGTCTATAGATCATTTGTGATTTGAATCATTTGCATTTACATTTACATTCATTTAGGGTTTTCTCTCCAAAGCATAGGGTAGGAACTCTAGATTTACATTCTTGTTTATTAAGAATCTTGCATACACACAAGATTATTACACAAAACCCTATATAGCCACCTAGACACCCTTTTTCAAGTTGCAGGTGCAGGTATAGGAATCTAATGCACGTGTGATCTTCGAAACCGACAGAGCACACAAATATAGATCTAGCCTCCAAATTTGGACCCAATCCTTAGGGACTAGCGCATGGTTCCCTGGTCCACTCTAGGACTAGGGCATGGTGCACTGGTCCACTATAATTTTTTTCATTTTCTGACAGTTCGGCTGTTCAGACCATTAGGACCCAGATTCCAAAGTTTCAGCTCCCTGTGGTGGAATTAGGGACCAGGACGTGGCATCTTGGTCCTCCCCAGTTTGCTCCAAATTTTAGTCATAGGCACACATCATAATTTCCCTCCCTTCTATGTATTTAGTCTCTTAGTTTTAGATCTGCAAGTTTCAATATTTTTAGTTTATGTATGCATGTTTGCTTATCTCCTAGAACAGTTGATCATTGCATCCTATTCAACACATCTACTCTTCATTTACAACAAAGGCATATAAATCCTAAGAGATATTCCATGGCTCTCTCTTTCTCACAAGAAGTAGCCAAAGTGAAATATCTCCCTATGCTCTTTCATATTCCACTGTGTATACATGAAAGTGGGATTAGATATTAGTCACCCGATTCCATTTGTTTGCTTCACAGTAGTCAAATATAGAAGTCCTCCTATCATTGATCTATATTGACTCACAATTTGCCTTGGGATATTTATCATCTTTGGTTAATATACATCCAGTGGTCATAAGTGTACACACCAGTTTGGAATTCTCCAACCCAAACTTTTTAACAATTGTTTGGTGTACTTAGACTAAGAAATGAAGATTCCTTTGTCATTTTGATTAACTTGCAAACTGAGGAAGAAATGTAACTCACCAATTAAGGACATCTTAAATTGTTTATGCATCTCATCAGCAAATCTTCTACTCATACCTTCATTTCCTCCAAATATTATATCATTAATATACACTACCACAATTAAGATTTTACCTAAATTAGTTCTGAAGTATAAGTTGTTTCTAGTCAAACCTTTCTGAAATCCTTAATCAAATAGATACCTGTCTAATCTTCCATACCACACTCTACGGGCTTGTTTTAGTGCATACAAAGCCTTTTTTAGTTTGCAAAACAATTTTTGGATCATCTCTTAACCTGAAACCTTTTGATTGTTCAATGTATTCTTCTCTCAATTCTCCATTCAAGAATGTTGATTTCACATCCATCTGATAAACCTTTAAGTCCTTAAAAGTTGCAAACACCAAGAAGATCCGAATTGCTTCCATCCGAGTAACTGGGGCCTAAGTCTCATCAAAGTCAATGCCTTAAATATAAGTATATTCATTTCATACCAACCTTTCCATTTTCATCCAACTTGTTCTAGAATACCCATTTAGTTCCAATCACATTTTTGTCTTCAGGTC
This sequence comes from Cryptomeria japonica, assembly GCF_030272615.1. Lineage (NCBI taxonomy): Eukaryota > Viridiplantae > Streptophyta > Pinopsida > Cupressales > Cupressaceae > Cryptomeria > Cryptomeria japonica. The sequence goes on along the minus strand of NC_081414.1, from coordinate 622,511,425 downwards.
TGTTAACTAATTCCCATGTCTATTTTTTCTCAATCTGATCCAATTCATCTTTCATTGCCTTCATCTAGTTCTGATCATTACAAAATTCTTTTGTTAGGATAACCGGTGGACAACTGAGAGGGTAACAATTAAGCATAAACATAAATCACAAAACAATTACCAACCATCCATAACACATAACACCATGAATTGTACGTGGAAGAGCTAGTAAAGGGAAAAACCATGGTGGGAAGCCTACCCATAGTCAGATAGTACTTTTTCAACAAGTATGTGATTGCAATAAGAATGTCTTGCACATGCAGGAAGACCAATAGCCTAGAGTGCATTGCTCATCACAAAAGGAGCCTCATTGACTATAAAATAAATCCAGACTAGAATCCAGAAAGATGAATGAATTGGAAGAATAGCATTTGCATATGATTACAACTTGATTCACATACATATAATCCTATAACCTTAATCCCACATACCATGATCTACAAAGAGATCTTAGATCATATTTATACCAACTTGGGACCTAAACAATTAGGCCAGCCACCTAAAAGATAATACAATAGATCCATTACATAATCCCGCAAACCAATAATAAACCAAGTCGGCCTAAGACCAAAACAACATAAACCAAACAATAAATCCAATCGATGACACATCAGGAGAAATACCCAACACGTTACATAAACTGGTACATAACCTAATAGAATAACCATCGAACCCAAAATAGGTCACCATAAGCCAAATGAAACACCATGATCAACTGGAACATGAACATGATAACCATCATCATCTTGATAACCTTCTAGAAGATGCACCAATAACACTTATCAGATTCACCAAAAGATATTCATCAAAGTGCTACTGGTAGAACCCTTACTAGTAACCAAAAGGCTTACTAGAACATATGATAGCATCCACATAATCAAATCCTAAACCAGCTGAATGTAATACACATCAGGAACACATGAATAACCAATCCAAACCAATTCCAACAGCCGAACCAAAAACATAGACAAATCTTGAAATCAACATGATAATCCAACCACTCTACCGGAAGTCGATAGACAACAAAATAACTAGTGTTGACATCAATGACAAACATCAATGCAACATATAATCAATTCCTACAAATTGCCAACAATCTCCCTCTTTGGTATTGATGGCAACACTAGATGTGAAAAACATCCAAGTGCCAAGAAATGCCAAACAAGTCTCTCCCCCAATGGAAGACATCCAACAATCTATATGACAATGAAATTCTGAACCAACAGACCGAAACCCCCCTGTGAATAATATCTTTGTTAAGTTTTCACATGAACATCTCTCCCCCTTTGACATCAATGCCAAAAATATGACATAAACATCAAATAAAATCATAAATCCTTTGAACCACACAACTGACTACTCCCCCTGAGTAGTAGCACCAACACATCAATCTGGAATGAATGATAGTTCTGATAATGCATGCCAGACTGATGCCAATCAGCATCACTCAAGTCTCTAATGAAGGGGTAGAAACTCCCAATCTGTCTCTGAAGTACTCAAATGATTCCTTAGGTAAAGGTTTAGTGAAGATATCTACAATATGGGTTTAGTGAAGATATCTACAATATGCTCTTTAGTGTTCACATAAACCAGTTTGATTTCATTTGCTTCCACCTTCTCCTTCAGAAAATTATACTTGATAGAAATGTGCTTAGTCTTAGAATGAAATATTGGATTCTTTGATATGTCAATAGCAACATAGTTATCACAGTGAATAACTATGAGTTCATTACAATTCACCCTTATATCCTTCAACTTTTGCTTCATCCATAAAACTTGTGTATAGTTAGTAGAAGCATCAACATACTCAACTTCAATAGGAGATAACGAAGTAAATGACTATTTCTTGTTGATCCATGAAACAAGTTTCTTTCCAAGAAAGAAAGATCCACCAAATCTTCTCTTCCATTCATCAACATCTCCATCCCAGTCAACATTTGTATATGCACATAGTGTAAAGTTGTCATTTTTAGGATACCACAAACCATACTCAATTGTTGCTCACAAATACGTGAAAAATCCTTTTCACCACACTCTCATGATTCTCTCTAAGATCACTCTAATATCTTGATACAATATAAACCGCATTCATTATATCCGGTCTAGTCTGACTCAGATATAACAAACCTCCAATCATAGATTTATACCTTGTAGGATTTATTGAAGCTGATGCATCATTCTTTGACAATTTCTCACTTGTAACCATAGGGGTACCAATTGGTTTGGAATTTTCCATACCAAATTTCTTCAATAACTCTCTAGCATACTTAGTTTTATAGATGAAAATACATTTATCATTCTGAGTAATCTACAGACCTAAGAAAAATTGCATCTCCCCAATCATAGATATCTCAAATTCATTCTTCATATTTTCAGACAATTCGATACATAACTTATCCTCACCTTCACATATGATATCATCAACAAAGACTTCAAAAATCAATATGTCATCATCAGTAATCTTATATTATAAGTTACTGTCAGCATTACCTTTATTGAAACCAAGCTTCAAAAGATATTTGGCCAATCTAGCATACCAAGCTCTAGGGGCTTGTTTCAATCCATTTAAAGCTTTCCTTAACCTGCAAACCATGTTTTTGTCATCTAAAAGTCAAAATCCACCAGGTTTCTCAATGTAAACTTCCTCTTCAAGATCTCCATTGAAAAATACACACTTAACATCCATATGATAAACCTTGTATTTCTTATGGGTAGCATAAGCAAGAAATAATCTCACAGCTTCAATCCTAGCTAGCGGAGCAAAAGTCTCATCATAATCAATTCCTTCCTTCTAAGAATATCATTTACATACCAATCTAGCCTTATTCCTCACAAATTGTCCATACTTATTCAGTTTATTCCTAAAAACCCATTTAGTTCCAATAACATTCTTATTTTTAGGTCGAGGAACTAAAGTCCATGTGTTGTTCTTCTCAATCTAATCTAATGTCTCTTCCATAGCTCTCATCCAACATTCATCTTTACAAGCTTCAATAAATGATGTTGATTCAACTTGAGAAATTAAACATACCTCATCAGTTTCCAACCTTCCTCTTGTCATTACTCCTTTGTTCAAGTGTCTCCAATGATCTGATCTTTTGAATGATTTAACCTTACATACATATGAGTCTTGTATCTTTTTGTTCCTCTGCTTTGATCTTAAGTTATTATTGAATTTTCTAAAACTACTGGGGTAACTGGTTCAACATTTTGTTCTAGTACTGATGCTACTGGTTCAGTTATGATCATCTCCACTTCAGTTCTCTCTCATAAGTTCTGATTTGACCTTTGTACAGCTCATCAACCTTGACATTAGCACTTTTCATAATTCTCTGCAGACTTTTGTTATAACATCTATATGCTTTTCTTTCATTAGAATAACCAAGAAATATCCCTTCATCACATCTAGGATCAAAATTTCCAATGGAATCATCTCTTTTAATATAGCATTTACTATCATATATTCTGAAACATTTAACTATAGGTGTATGACCAAACCATAACTCATAAGGTGTCTTATTGGCGTCTCCTTTGATATGAACTCTATTAAATGTGTATACCATCATTCTCATAGCTTCTTACCAATAGATATGAGACAAATTAGCTTCCATCATCATAGTTCTGGCTGCATCCAAGATAGTTATGTTCTTTCTTTCCACAACACCATTTTGTTCAGGTGTCCGAGGAATAGACAACTATCTTCTTATCCCATGCTTCTCACAATAACTGTTAAAGTCACCAGATGTGAATTCACCACCCTGATCTGACCTTAAGAATTTAATATTTAACCCTATCTCTATCTCAACTTTAACTTTAAAGATCTTAAACTTTTCAAAAGCTTCAGATTTCTCCCTTAGAAAAGTAACCCACATCATTCTAGAATGATCATCAATGATTAGCATGAAATATCTATCACCCTAAAAACTATTTATTCTATAAGAAACACACAAAATAGTATGAATAAGATCAAGAACATCATTATATTTTTCTTGTATACTCTTAAAATAAGTTATGACTTGCTTTCCCATTTGACATTCCTTACATATCATATTATAGGGCTTCACAATCTTAGGTATATCTCTAACATCCTTAGTTGAATTGATCTTTACAATGCAATTGAAATTCACATGACCCAACCTCTTATGCCATAACCAACTCTCATCAACTTGTGTAATCAAACTTGTCTTCTCATCGGAGTTCAAATGAAAGATGTTACCTTTACTTTGTGTACCAATTGCAATCTCCAATCCAGATCTATTAATAATTTTTCATTTTCCATCCTTGAACCATAATTGAAATCCCTTATCCACCAGTTGTCCTACACTCAAAAGATTATGCCTTAAACCTTCAATATAATAAACATTATCAATATTGTTCTTACCATCCAATGATATAGTTCCTCTTCCTGTGATCATACATGCTTTGTCATCTCCAAATATAATCAGTCCACCATTAATTTCTTGCAAATATAAAAACTTCCTTTTATCTCCAATCATATGATGTGAACATCCACTATCTATCACCCATTCATCCTTGTCTTCAATTTTAGCAGCAAGGGCATTTTCTTCATTTTGAAGAGCATGTGTCAGAGAATCTTCCTTGATAGCCAAAAATACCCATTCCTTTCCACTTCCAAATCCACTAGTTGAATCTTGTGTTAGTTCATCATCATAATTAGTCACACCTTCCTCATCCTCATAGTAACATGATTTTTCTTTGTTTCTCCTATACTTATGCTTGTTCTGGTTATCATGGTTATGCCTAAAAGATCTTCTAGCTTTCTCTTCAAATCTTGAATTCCTTTCTGGACATCTAGATGCAAAATGACCTATCTTATTACATGCAAAACATTTAAAAGGTGATTTTCCTTCATACTTACTTCCTACCAAACCTTTAGGTACTCTTCTAGCAAATAGTTCTTCAAGTTGCTCAAACTCATCATCTTCTTTCTTCATTTCCTCTAGTTCCTTCACATATAATGCTTTCCAATCACTCTTGTTGGTTGATGATGCAGATGTTTGAAAAGAAGATTCAGTCTTTGTAGCTCCTTGAGGACCAATTTCTTCAAGCTCAAAAGAAGATAATTTTCCAACCAAATTATCCCTATTAACAGAAGTATTAGCCATTGTTTTCAGGTCATTAATTGTAGTAGCCTTCATCTTGTAATTCGGTAGTAAGGATCTCAATAATTTAGAAACAATCTCATCTTCAATCAGAGATCCACCATAGCACTGAATTCCCATAATAATTTCATTAACTCTTTCCATAAAAAAAGTAATCCTTTCATCTTCATTCATTTCAGATTCTCATACCTTACCCAGTAACCATCAAGTTTAGCAATTTTAATAGTAGGGTCACCTTCATTTAGAGCCTCCAACTTATCACATATATCCTTCACAGATGATTGGTCAGTTAATCCCATAATTTGTTGATCAAAAATTTCACTTAAGAGTGCTTCTCTATCTCTACAATCATTCTCAATGTCCTTATCCAAGGTTGTTGGAGGAGGATTTCCGAATCATGAGGAGTATATACTTTCTTCATGACATCCCAAATCTCTTTCCCAATACATGTCAAATGAGTTTCCATCTGAATTTTCCATACCCTATAATTTTTTGAATCGAGCTTAGGGGTTTCTCTCTGGAAAACAGATGCAGTTGAACTGTTAGTTTCCATAAGATCTTCCTCAAGCGTTTAAGCTTCTGTAGAGAGGACCAAGATCTGATACCAATTGTTAGGATAACCAATGGAGAGCTGAGAGGGGAGGGGGTGAATCAGTTGTCAATAGATTTTAAAGCTTTAAGCACACAAAAATTTTTATCCGAATGCATAAACCAAATACCAGAATAGAAGATAAAATAATTAAGCATAAACATAAATCACAGAACAATTACCAACCACCCATAACACATAACACCATGAATTGTACGTGGAAAATGCGGTAAAGGGAAAAACCATGGTAGGAAGCCTATCCACAGTCATATAATAATTCTGTAACAAGTATGTGATTATAATAAGAGGGACCTACACATGTAGGAAGGCCAACAACCTAGAGCACATTTCTCATCACAAAAGGAGCCTCACTAACTACAAAATAAATCCAAACTACAATCTGGAAAGATGAATGAACTAGAAGAATAACATCTCCTATGCCCGAGTATAGTTCCAGTTAAGCTCAATACCAGAGGTCTTAAACCACTTTTACAAACCCAATTTGATCACTTATGATCAACAAAAACCTCTGCATATGATTACAACTTTATTCGCATGTAGATAATCCTATAACCTTAATCCCACATACCATGATCTACGAAGATATCTTACACCATATTTATACCAACTCGGCACCTAAACAATTAGATCGGCCACCTAAAAGATAAAACAATAGATCCACTACATAACCTCGCAAACCAATGATAAACCAAGTTGTCTTAAGACTGAAACAACACAAACCAAACAATTTTCCAACCGGTGACGTATCGAGAGCATCAACCAACACGTTACATAAACCAGTCCATAACCTAATAGAATAACCACCAGACCCAAAATAGGTCACCATAAGCCAAATAAAACACCATGATCAACTGGAACATGGACATGATAACCATCAGCATCCTGATAACCTTCTAGAAGATGCACCAACACCACTTATCAAATTCACCAAAAGATCTTCATCAAAGTGCTACCAGTAGAACCCTTACCGGTAACCAAAAGGCTTACTAGAACATATGATAGCATCTAGATCATCAAATCCTAAACCAACTAAATGTGATACACATAATGAACACATGAATAACCAATCCAAACCAATTCCAACAATTGAACCAAAACCAGAGACAAATCTCTAGATCAACATGATAATCCAACCACTCTACCGAAAGCCGATAGACAATAAAACAACTAGTGTTGACATCAATGAAACACATAATCAATTCCTCCAAATTTCTAACATTTTTTATTGTCAGGCTCTATTTTAGATAGTAAACATAACAAGACTTGTTCTTGAGCCTCTTTTCTTCTTGTGATGATACCCTTGCTCTTATCTCCAATAATCTGATCTTCTAAATGATTCCTCTAAGGACACCTTGGGGTCTTGGATGTAGATGTCAGAGCATCTTGATCATTCTCTTCTTCACTTAGGTTTTATTCTTCCTTTTTCTTTTTCTTTTCTTTGGACTCATCAGATTCATATCCCACTGCTATTTCAGAGTCTTTTGAGGTATTTTCATCAACTCTCATATTTGCACTTTCAACAATCTTATTTAGCCTTTTGTTGTAATAGTAATATGTTTTTCTCTTTGTTGAGTAACCCAAGAATATACCTTCATCTACTCTACTATCAAACTTTCCAAGATTGTCCTCATCTCTCCAGATATAGCATTTTCTTCCAAATACTTTGATATATTTCACTATTGAAGCTATACCATACCAAAGTTCACAAGATGTCTTCCCATATTTCCTTCGGTACAAAATTCTATTAATATTATATGTTGTTGTGTCACCTGCTTCTCTCCAGTAAATTTCTTGTAATTCTGCTCCTTTTATCATAGTTCTAGTTGCCTCTTGTATAGTTTGGTTCATTCTTTCCACTACACCATTATGTTGTGGCATCTAGGGCATTGATAACTGTCTTCTGATGTCATGATTCTCATAGAAGTCATTGAACTCATTAGAAATAATTTTTTCTCCTCTGTTAGATCCTAAAAACTTGATTTTTCTATCAACCTCATTCTCAGCCTTAGCCTTCAATATCTTGAACTTCTCTAATGCCTTAGACTTCTCTCTTAAAAATGCAACCCAAGTCATCCTAGAATAATCATCAATCAATAACATGAAATACTTTTCACCTTGCAAGCTCCTTGTTCTAGTCGGATCACATAGATCTGTGTGAACCAAATCCAATAATTTGGTGGATGAATACTCTTTTGTTTTGAATGTACTCTTTGTTTGTTTTCCTACTTGACATTCCTTGCAAATATTGTTCTCTGGTTTAGTTAATCTCGGTAAATCTCTCACTGCACTCCTTGAACTGATCTATGTTAGGGTTTCAAGCAGATCCGAAGCAAATATGAACTAACAATTATATGCAGATTTAAATACAAAAGATAAAGGAATAAAATAGGACATAGATAACATAGATATTTAACGTGGTTCACCCAGAATGGGTTACGTCCACCATACACAGCCATCCAATCTTTCTTATTATCCAGCAAAAAGTACATCAACATTACAATTCCTTAAGCATCCCAACCTCTTATAACATGCATTTTTAGGGCAACAAACAAAGTCGACCTTTTTAGGGTTTTATTACAATGTCGGTTTTCATCAACAAAAAATGGCAAAAAAAAATTTTCTCGGGGGCTACCGCCCCCAAACCCCTGCTCGGGGCCCAACCCGGCCCCAAACCTCGACAAGCATACGTGCTGAGTGTATAGTACTTTTCTAATCAGTCACCACATTTCAACAATCTGTACCAGGTTGTCAAATTTGATGTGACGCATCCTTCGGTGCCATAGCCAGTTGTCATCCAATTAAGATATTAAGTAGTGTATCGTAGCTCCTTCCAACTAATACATATTTTCATTTGTCCTTCTTCCAGCTGCAATAACTATTCTGGACTCCTTCCAGATCTCACATCCATTGTCCTAAAAAATAACATTATATCCATTTTTGCACATCTGTCCAGCACTCAAAAGATTATGATGCAAACCTTTCACATAGTATACATTGTCAATGTTATGTTTCCCATCAAAAGTAATTGAACCAATCCCAATAATTTGTGTTGTCTTATCATCTCTAAACATAACAAATCCCCCATCATACTTTTCAAGATTTATGAGCTTACTCTTATCACCAGTCATATGATTTGAACATCTGCTATCAGTTAACCATCTAATTTTAGCTCTTCTAGCATGAAATGCAGTAGCAATAATTTTAGAAATATCAAACCTAGGACATCCTTTTCTACTAAGAATAAGCAATCACCTTCTTCAAAGTCTGACTCATCATCTGAGATACCAACATCATCCTTAACATAATATGATTTCTTATTGAACTTTCTCTTGTTTTCCCTTAACTTTTGTCTAGTTCTCTTTTTCAAACATCTAGTAGCAATATGACCAATCTTTCCAGATCTAAAACATTTAAAGGGCAACATACCTTTGTACTTGTCGGTGCCTTTCTTCAACTTCCTAATGAAATTTTCTTCCATCTCAACTGAGCTCTCATCACCATCCAAACCATCTTTAGATGCTTGAAATGTTGTTTTTGATTTGTCCTTGTCTTTTCCAAACTTTCCTACTTCAAATGCAGTCAAGGAACCAAATAGTTGCTCTCTAGTGAAAGTCTTCAGATCATAGGTTTCTTCAATAGCTAAGATATTATCACTATAAGTCATCCATAAAGTCATCAAGATTTTATCAACAACATCTACATCATGCAAAGTTCCTCTGAGTTCTCTGATTTCATTAACAACATTGTCAACTTTCTCAAAATAGCTTACAATGTCTTCTCCTTCTTCCATCTCCAAATTTTTATTTCTTCGCTTAGTTGTTAGCCTTTGTGTCAAATTAACTCTCTCATTTCTTTCATAGATATCTTTCATCTTCTGCCAAACCTCATAAGAAATATTGAAGGAAATAACTTTTTTTAATTCAGTTTTTGATAATACACTAAAGATAGCATATGTTTCCTTTTCATTTTATTCATAGGCTTGAACTTCATCTAGAGTAGTAAGATAATTTGCCAATAGAACATACTTAGTCTCCATAGCCTTCCAAGTGTTGTAACCTAGAGAAACCAGGTAACCTCTCATCTTCACTTTCCAAAAATTATAATCAGATCCTTCGAAAATAGGAATGGATAATTTGTGTGCCATCGGATCGGGATCTACCTCAAGCAATTAAGCTCTATATCAAGGAACCAAAGCTCTAATACCAATTGTTGAATATCCAATAAACTCAGAGGGGGGATAAATTAGTTGACAATGTGAGGCCCTACCGCAACCCATCCTAGAATTTTAGTGATTTTCATTTTGGAACTATTATGGATGCTTTATTTTTATGCATTATGGATATGGAACTTTATATGATCCCAGGAATTGGATAACATTGATATATTGATGCTTTATTTCTATGCATTGTGGATATAGAATTTTATATGATTCTAGAGTAGGATAACAATGATAAGGTGTATGCCATTATTTGATTTGCAGGACTTTATTATGATACTAGAAATATGATGCATATCTTATGAATGGATTAAATTTATGAGGATTATGATAATTGCTTATGTGGATTTGCCTTGTTATATGGTAAATTGATTTGTATGATGTCAATTGTATGCAGAGTGATTGATTTGTATTCTTATTTATGTGTTTAATATTATATGAGGCTATTGGAAAGTACTAATGTGTAATTGAGATGCACAGGAAAATTATCCATGTGACCATGGAAACATTATGGAGAATCAAGCCTAGGCCTATGTACGTTCGTAAAACCAGGGGTTGTTTATTTGGAGAGACAACACCCCGTATGTATTGTATTTTATTCGTAAACATAAATATTTGCATGGGTGTTAAATTGTAATTATTTATTGGTGTGAATCCTTCAACAGACAATTGCCATGTGTGTATTAGTGATGTGGAATTCTTTTGTAGTGTCACTTGACACATATGTTGTATGTTGTGTTAGCATTGTCATGTCACCTTTTTGAGATATTTATTTTTGTTTAATTGATATATTTCCAAATTATCCTTGAAGGTTCCAAGAAATCTAGGATAGTGAGCCATAAGGAGGGTCAACTCAGAGTTGACCCGTAGGTAAACTTTAGGTGGACTTTCAAAGGGTTAAACCAACTCCTAGAGTTAGTTTTGGAGCATTTTTATTGGGCCTCATGGGGTACCTATGGGTGAAGGCCAAATTTGGCCATGTGTCCTTCCCCTAGGACTTGTTTAACCTCCCAAAAAAGTGGGTTTTCCTAGATGGCCGAATTTCATCTTTAAGAGTGCCATCCTTGGGTAGATAACCTTCTTGGTATGTGTCATTCCTCTTCCCCTTTACATTCCTCTTGTTGAGGTGCCTTGGTTAGGGAGTGTGTAAGACCTAGGGAATACCAACCAATAGGAGCCTCTCACTCTATCCAAGAGGTTTGAAAGAGTGGGAGAAGCCTTCTTAGGCAAGAGATTGAGACTTAGTGAGTTAATCACCCACTCTCCATCTTTGGAGATCTTGCAATTTTGAAAACTAGTTTTAGAATAGAATTTTGGCTAAGTGTTGTAGAAAAGAATTGTGGAATTGGGCTTCTCTTCTCCAAGCTATCCCTAGAAAACCCTTGGCAGATTCAAGGTTGGTGCAATTTCTTACTTGTGTGTTGGAAATCTGTTTGGAGGATTGCTTGAATGTAAATGTTGCTTTCTTCGTATTTCCTTTGTGAAAATATTATGTGAGCTTTCTCTTATTTCTTTTTGTATGCATTTTCTTGTGTTTTGGGAGTATCCAAGGCCTTCTTACCCTTGGGAGGGTAGAATGGTCTTGGGGGTGGAAGGAGTTTGATAGCCTTAGAGTGAGAGGCTCTCATTATGAGAGTGATCTCAAGGGTTTGTTTATGTGACCCTTGTTGCATAGTTTTGTTTATGCATTCGAGGGTCATAAGGGGAGAAAGTATGACATGTATGCCTTGGGGGTCATAAGGATGTTGGGTTAAGATGGACTTTTGTTGTGTTCTTGGTGGCCATGAGTTGGTTGTGATCTACTATCTTGCAGTTCTCCTCAAGGTACTTGGTCCACTTCCACCCATGTAAATATCACATTATGTGATAAAGTTCAACCTTGGGATGGGAATGTATTTGCTTGAGTTTTTCCCTTGCTTTTTTGTGTTTGCTTGAGTTTTTCCCTTGCTTTTTTGTGTTTTCTTGAGTTTTTCCCTTTCTTTTTTGTGTTTGCTTGAGTGTAACCCATCTAGGACTTGGTTCTCCAAGCTCGGGGGTGGCTTCTAGTAAGCCTAGGCTAGGAGGTGAGCACTCCATGGTCACAGCCTTAAGATTTTGTATGCATGTTGCTTGGAAAAGAAGAAAAAGGAAAGCTAGGAGTTGCTGATTTTATTTTAATTCCAGAAAGAAAAGAAAAAGAATGTAATTTTTATATTTGTTGTAAAGAAAGGAAGGGAAAGGAAAGAGTTTTTCTATTGTAAATATATTGTAAAATGATTTAGAATCTATATTATTGACTGAGCCTTAAGATGTATTTTATTGATGTATGGAACATTTAAAATATAAAAAAAAAAGAGTGCTTTTGGTTAACTCTGTTTTGTATAAATTGCAAAGGAAAAGAAATGTATTATGTTGTTGTCTTTTAATTGAAATCTATCATTTATCTAAAATTTGTCTTTTATTTAAATCTGTCTTCTATTGAAATCTGTCATTTATTTATCTATGTAATTTATATAAAGAAAAAAAAATGCAGAAAGTGAAATGATAATGTTTTAAGTGTTTTTCTGTACTATTTAAATGTTGTTGTAAATGTATTTATTACTGTCATTTTCCTATTTCAAAAAATGCAGAAAGCTAAAGTAGACAAATTTAAATTTACCTTTCCCTATAGTTAACTATTAGAAGTTAAAATGAAAAGAAATGTTGTTAGATAAATCTGCTAGTTTAGAAAGTCTGTTGTTATGTGTTTTAAGAGAAAATATATGCATACACAGATTTAGAAAACTAGAAATTACTAATAGATCTATGTCTAATTTCAATGAAGAAATGAACTTTGTGACCTAAGTACCAAGCTGTTAAATCTGACAGTCATTATTTTATAATAACCCTGCATATTGAAAAACTAGGGAACCATTACATTCATTTAAAATAAACATACTGAAACATAGGAAAATATACATTTACATTTGTACATACATTATTTCTCTTATCTGCAAGTTAAATAAAAGAAAATAAAAATAAAAAATATCAAGGGGTTAGATCCACCTCCTATCATTTTTATCAGCCCAGGTATGCATGTACGTGAAAATGTGTTTATACATTTTATTCTAGAAAATGAGATATATATCTTTTATGCTGCCCATATTTTGTTTTTGTCCTGCATATTTTAAAAAAAAGAGAGAGATCAAAAATCTAACCATATATATATATACACACACACACACACACACTTATATTTTAAATATATTTTAATAAATAAAAAATAACAAAAAAAAAGAGAATTCTTTTTTAGAGGTTGAACCACTGTGTTAACACACAGTGGACGGCATGGGCCATCACAGTGGTCGGCATGGGGCCACCACAGTGGTCAATATGGGGCCGCCACTGTGGGTAACCACAGTGGATGGCTCATGGCCGCCACTGTGGGTGCCCACAGTGGGCGACACCAGTCGCCGCTGTGGGTAATCACAGTGGCGTCTGAAAAGCCTCCCGCCCTACGAGCTCAGACCCCCCCCCCCCCCCCCTTCGCATTCCCTCCATTTCGGCCGCCGCCTCCATCGTACCATGCAACACACACACACAAAAACCCTAGAGACTAAAACAAAGAGAAAAGAAAAGAATTTTAGTTGATAAAAATGCAACCCTAACCCAATTTTGGGTTAGGGTTAACATTTAAATAATAAAAGTATATTAGAAATGCAACCCTAGCCCATATTTGGGTTAGGGTTAGCAAATAAAATAAAAAAAGAGAATTGTTAGGTTGTTTTTAAAATAAAATATAGGAGAAGAATTAACTCTACCCTAAGTAGGATTTGAAATTAATTAAAATAAGAAGAGGGGGAAATTCTTTTTAAAAATTTGAAAAAGATTCCCCCCATTTTATTTTAGCTATACGTGTTATTAATTTAAACTCCTTATTTGATTAAGGAGAAAATTGATTTTAATATAGTTTTTTTTTATAGGATTTAAAAGGGAGATTAATGTTATATAGTTACATTAATCGCATAATTGATTTAATTTAATTAACTAGGGTTACTATTTAGCTATTTTTATATAATTAATTTAATGTGGACGTTAAGTTAAATTTAATTTGGGGGAGATTTATAAATTAAAAATTATTGATTATTTTATGTAAATTTTTAGCCTATGAGGCCAATATTGGCCAAATTATTTAATAGTAGAAATTTGAAGGTTTAGGGGAAATTAAAATTGGCTATAGTATAAATTATATTTATTTGGCAAATAACATTATTGAATTTGTAACCTTATTGGTTAAATTTAAATAATGAATTTGCATGTGCCCAATTAATTAATTTTAAATTTAAGATAACATTATCATTATTTTGGCCTAGAATGTTTTAAATGCAATTGAGATATTTAAATATCCCTCAACTTTAATTAGCGGCAAATTAATTAGGTGGATCAAATTAACTAATTTAAACTATGATGACCCTCTTAGGGAATAATTAGTCTTCATTAACTATTGTCGCCCTATTGATTGAGTTAATTATTCCTACCTTAGTAAACAATTCTATTTACATCTTAGTTAAGACAAAACTTAATGGATTTCTTTATAAATGTAGACTATTTAATGAGTTTATGTTATTCAAAAAAAATAAAAATTTGTTGTTCTGTTTTTTCCCAAAAGTTTGGGCACGCCAGACAACAAAGATTATTTTTAAGCTTAATTCTCATATCCAAAATGATTAGCAGAATTAATAAAATAAATAAACACCAAAGCACATGCACATAACAAATTAGACCCGACAATAATTTACGTGGAAAACCCAAGAAGGAAAAAACCACAGAGAATGCTAATTCTCAATATTTAAATATTGGTTAAGGTGACACCGGTTAAGGTGACTTTAATAAAAGGGTGTGGCTTGCTACCAGGATACTCACTGTAGCTGGGCTCATTTCCCAAAAGGGCTCACTACCAAAGAAGAAAGAAAGATAAAGAGAATCCACCACTGAAACATGATTTGCACATCGGGAACTAGTTTCAGCAACAATCCACAAAACACGTCAACTGGATTCTTTCAATCTTACTTGTCTTCAACACAAAAAACCATACATCCACTTATCCAAATCAATCTCTATATATATTATTTCTATAAAAATGTGATCCTTAATGTCGACCAAGATAGGGATCCAAAATAGGTCTTCACTAAACATTCCAGTGGTGGAAAGGAATGAGAAGTAGACCTTATCACAACGTTCCTCATTGAACATATAAACATGCTACACACTTCACCAATGCTAGACCCAAAATATCATCCATAGGCTACATAATTATCTTATCACAATCTTGACTTCCAGACCAAGATCTTGACTTTCGAGCTAAATCGAACCCAAGAATAACATTGAATAATATTGGCAACACATCTTCTGAAAAGCCAAGTCATCTAATAATTCTGGGAAACTCCAAATGCACAACACCATCTCATACATACATTTTTTCTTAACATACCACATCTAGACCTAATCTGGATCATAGGATTTGACATCAATGACAACATATAACATAATGTTAACAACTATTACATAGAGCACCTATGTTGACATATTAAAAATAGAAATAATAGAATATAAAAATGTTGAATAGATTGAAAAAAGTTTAGAAAATATAGATATGATAAATAAAAAGTAAAAATGCTAAAATAGACAATATAGAATATGAAAGGTGTTGGCATTTGATCATTTGAACTAAACTGGTAATGTGTGTTTGCTTGACGCAACTGGTATATGTCTGTTGTGCATAGAGATTAGTTTTATGTATGATGACTATTTTGTATGTTGTCATTGATGGCAACTATGTTTCTTTGAGTCATCTAAGTCCTACAGTTCAACCGACTAGACTTCACTGGTAAAGAAAAGATAATTTTTATCAGAATTGGTAACTAGGACTTCAACCGGTAAATGACAAAGAGTGTAACATTCTGACAACCGGTACATGAAAATAATGAAGATTGAGATGATGTGGTTTTGCAAAAACATCGAAGACTATTAGATGAATATATGTTCATGATCGCACGTGTTGAATAGATCAGGTGAATCAGATTTGTTTGACATAACATATTAGTTGATGCAGACTTAACTGGTAGTGTTGAAAATCACTCAGATCTGTAAAATGTCAAAGAATTGGATTTTTTATGTGGGTGACCAACATAACTAAAGTGTACAATGCAATATTGTCTAGATGTATTGAACCTAGAGAATTGTAACAAGGTTCTATCTGACCTTATGATGATTTTAATTGTGTGATGAGGTATGAAAGGATATATATACATGAGCTTGATAGTGTGATATGTGATGAGCAAATTTTGTATTTTCTGATAGTATGAAGATCACAGGAATTGAGAGATGAAGTCTATGTGATGTTGTAATGTTCTGAAGTGGATCTTATCAAACACAGAAGGTGTTATAATGATATTATTTGTACTTGTTGTCTCCCTAACAGTTGCAGCAAGGAAATCCTCTTACAAGGTCACTCCTAACAGGGTGTAGTCAGATCCTAACATTTTTTTATCATTAAATACTCTAACCAAGTAACACATTAACTTGTGTTTTCAAATCTAAGTTACTTGAGTAGCTCCTAATAGGGTTGGTCCTCACAAGCCTTTTTGTAAAGCTCTTAAATGAGCTTAGACACTTCTATCAGGGTGTGCCCCTAACCGGGTGTTGTAGACCTTAACCGATTAGATCTCTTTACTGAAAATAGTGGATCTTGTGGGTACTAACTCCCACTATGGTTTTTTTCATTTGGGTTTTCCATATATAAACTCTTGTGTCATGTGGTTTATGCTTTATGTGGTGATTGCATACTTGGTATTATTTCTTACATGTCTATTGAGTTTTAAGTTGGTGAAATTGATATTCATATTTGTATTATTTTTACTATCATTGATTCACCCCCCTTCTCAATGCCTTATAATTTCATCAATTGGTATCTAAGCCTAACTTCCTTAAGCCTTAGCCACTTGGAAGGGATATCTAATCCTAAGGAAAATATGGGTGAAGGAATGAGCTATAGAGAGATGGCTGGAGAACTTGCTGAAACCAAGGATGAGCTAGAAACCCTAAGAGGCAAGCATAAGACATCATTAGCTAAAAGGAAGGAACTAACCAAACAATTGTTGGAGATCTCTGACAACAACTCTTTAGATGAGGTGAACATTGATGCACTGGTTGAAGAAGTGGAGAAGTTGAATGGTGAGAAGACTAACCTGTGAAGAGAGCTGGAAGCACTTACAATCCAGATGAGTGAGGAACTTGAAGCTAGAAGAAAGGTTAAGGATCAAATCCAAGATAAAGAGAATCAAATATTTAAGATCAAGCAGGAGAATGCAACTTTGTATGAACATTGGCATGAGGAGAAGGAAGAAAAAGAAGCATTACAGACAGATCTTGAAATGGCAATGTCTCTTAGAGAGACCCTCATGAAAAAAAATGGAGATCTTACAAAGGAACTTGCTAAGGCCAATGAGAAGCTTGATAAATTCAACAAGAGATCCTCTATGCTGGATGAACAGATCCAATCTCAGAGGATGAAAGATGATACATCTAGGTTAGGATGCAATACATTTGAGAAAGGTGAACCTTTTGGTACCAAGAGCAACATGCATGAAGGTAAAACTACTCCTAAGGCTCAAAAGCCTACTGGTAAGAAATCTTACAGACCTATTTGCTTTAACTGTCATAAAACAGGACATTCTGCTAATGTTTGTAGAAGTAGATCTAATGCTAATACTAGATATGTGCCTAGGAGATTTGAAGGTTATTGTTATACATGCAACATGTATGGGCACAGATCAGTTGAATGCAGATATGGAGCAAACAATCCAGCATCTCACATGAACCCAGGACCTATTGGTGACTAGAGAAGGAATTTCACTGATCAGAGGAACACAAATTGACAAAGACCCTATGTTAACTGGTCTAGTCCTTATGAGATGGAAAATAGAGTCAATGTGACTTGTTCAATCTGCAACAATTTTGGACATGTGGAAATGAAATGTAGAATAAGAACATGTAGAGGCAACTTAGGACCTTGGAGAGCATCTGAAATGGCATGCTATTATTGCAACAAATCGGTACACATTGCCAAGTTTTATAGAACACAAAAGAACCAACTGGCAAATCATCCTGCAGACTGAAAAGGAAAGGAGAAGTTTGATATTGAAGAAACCATAGATGAGATGAATAAAACCTAAAAGAAGAAGAGTGATGATAAACCATCTAAGGAATCAAATTCTTCACCTAATGTGGAGAATCCATCTCCAGCAAACTAAGTTGTTTCTGCAACTTGGGGTGAGCTTATTGTCGAATCTTGAGTTGAACCTTTAGATGATGTACTGTAAGTTAAATCTGCATATTTTGATGCATTTTGATGTTTTGATGTGTTTTTCGATCATAACCAGTAAATATCATTGAGTTTTTGCTACTAGTAATATGCTTTAGAGTATTTTAAGGTGTTTTAGGGTTTTGTCAGTAAATGCATTTATTGCAATAGTTAAAATGCAAATAAATAGAACTTTTGGTGAAGCGAGCATAGCAGAGATAAGTTTGTGCTAGCAGCATTAAAACCATTTACCAGTATTCTGAGGTGATCGAAGTGAAGTTTGAATCGGTGATCGAGTATTGACAGTTTTTGACAGTTGGAAACCCTAGTACCGAAGTAGAAGAGGTATTTATCTGACAAATTCTACTCTTTGCTTGGTAATTTGCATATCTAAAATGGATACACCTCATCTTGTCGATGTGACTGAGAGAGAAAGACTTGAATTCAAACAACATCCATTCAAGTTGGAGGAAATCGACCCTGTCGGTGCCTTATCCGATGTATCAAATGGTGTTTTTCACGTAGAGGATGTAAGATCCTTTTATAACTACAAAGTTGAAGACTTGGGAGTTGCAGTTATTTATGAGCAATACAAATCTATGTGTAATGAATGGGGAGGATTGAAAGAACAATATAGAAGCATAGTTGATAAAGGTTTTCATCATGCGATCAATTTCATTGATGATTTTGATGACGAGTTGGTAAGATTTTTTAATGAGATGCATTCATGATTAGTTCATGTGGTTGGACAGACCTCCCAAAATAACTAAGAAAGAAATCCATGGTGTAACTAGTTTTTGTTAAATTGGTGAAGGGCCATTGCTTAGGTCTATACCTAAGAATGATGTTGAGAAGTTAACTAGATCTAGATGGGATAGGAGAGCCATGACTGTGAATGATATTAACGATCCTATTGTTAAATTTGCATATATGGTGATTGGCTATAGAGTTTTCTATTCAAGTAGGATTAACAGTATACCGACAGCAGCAATTCACACTACATACCAGATGATTAAGGAAAATATGGACTATGACTTGACTGAAGCTCTAAGGAGTCAATTAGTGGCAAATTTGGGAGCAGTCAAGAAGGACAAGAAGATTATATTCAAGTTTGGATAGCTTATCATGGGCTTATTCTTTTATTTCCAAAACTTTTTCTCTAGAATTGGTGATGTACAATGGATAACTAGGACAACTACCCTATTGCAAATGAAGAACAACAATAGGATGCTGAAAAAAAAGTTTGATGTTATTTCATGGGGATATTTTAAGAAATTACAAAAGTAGATACATGCTAGGGAACACATACTGGCAGAGGTAGTCAATCGGTATGAGGATTCTATCTGTTTTATGGTTGACACAGATAAATATCTACTTGTTTCTTATGTTGATCATTTGTTAGCTCAACTGGTTGATACCACCACAGAGAGGTTTGGAACCTACAAGGAGAGACTACTGAAAGTACACTCTGAATTACAGCAACCGGTGATAGAAAAGAAAGTAAGAAAAGAGGTAGAGGCCTTTGTTGAGAAGACCAAATTCACAAAAGAATAGATAGTTACAACAAGAGCCAAACATGAGGCTCAACAAGGAGGAACTGCCAATGTACCAATCGATACCCCCACCAGTAAGACCAGAGAAGCCAAAGCAGCTAAGAAGAAGAAATCAAAAGAACCTAAGGTGAAGCCTACTAAATCCCAAAGAGGGAAACTCTCTAAAATACAATTATGAAGCAAAGGTAAAACTATTGAACCTCCTACTGTACATGCCCAAACTGGAAAAAGAAAGAAGGAGAAAGCTCACAAACTGGTGACAGATATAGAGGAAACTGAATTAGAAGAAGATAAGAGAGCACTAAGGGAAAGTGCTAAGAAGAAGAAGACTACTCGAAAAGGTAAAGAAACTATGAAAATATTGACACTTGAAGATTCTTTCACTAGAATGGTTAGAATTATTAAGGAGTATAGTATTTACAAAGGTTTAAACATACTGTTTACTCATTTGTCTGAAAATCAATGAAGGGAGATTGAAGATGCAATCATCTTCAGTATGAACAAGTTTAGTAGAGCCCTCATTGAATTACAAGGGAAAATTCTAGATTCCTTATATAATTTGATTGATGCCATGTGGCAAGGGGTAATTATCCTAGATAAACAATTTATTGATTATACACTTAAACACTTGCAACCAAAAGCAACTGAAGAGGAAATTGAACAGATAAAGGTTAATACAAAAGATTTGTTTAGATCAAATAAGAGATTAACAAGAATGCTTGTTGGAGAGACTGAACCAATTCAAAAGGAGACTAAGATTTTGGTGAAAAAGGCTTAAGGTCTCATTCCCAATAAAGAAGAGAAGAAAGATGAAGTAATTGAGGATATTACTCCTGATAAGCCAACGTTAGAAGAAAATCTTGAAGGTGTAAAAATCATAGACTTTGAACCAAACAACAAGTATATGCAAGATGGTCCTATTGATACTAAACCTATATATATAACAGATAATGATACCGGTGATTCTGATAATGTTTCTAACACTATTGACAATGTAGATGTTTTTGAAGTTGATTTACAAATTTTTGATAATCAACAGGAATAGGTTGAGAACAAAGGAGAAGAGAAAGAAGTAGACAAAAGCTCAACTCAGAAACCGGTGAATGGTCAGTCAATAGAGACTCAAATTGCACTAGTCAATGTAAGTGCGGATGCAAATGTAAATGTTGCTACTAAGGATTCAGTTTATAAGGAAGAGGAAACACCAATGAAAGAACAGACTATTGAAAATCCACAACCGGTCAAAGACACCACTAAGGAAGAGAAGACAGAAAAAGAAGAGGAAGAGAAGAAAACATAGAAGGTGGAAGAGGAGAGGAGAATGGAGGAAATAAAAAACATCTACTAAGGTGCCTCTTGAACCCAAACTAAAGAAAATAATGGTTGATGATGATGATGATGATGATGATGACTCTATGAGCATAAAAGGTCCTATTATTATGGACAATTTGAGTTCTTTAGAAGTAATGGAGATTGCTATTGCAATGCAATCCCAAGCACAAAAGAAAAGATTGAAGGAACAACAAAGAGAAGCAGAAACTATAAGGACCACTATTGATATTTTGTCAAGTCTCCTACCAGAGACTGATACAGAACATTTGGCTACCCCTATTGCCAAACTTGGACAGTTAGTTGTTAATGTCGATGAACAACTTAAATCCCTTGAAGAAGCTACATACATTTCTATTGAAAAGGATTAAAAGAATAAAAGGGGAGAATAGTTAATGGTTGAGATAGACAAAGGCAAAGTAGCCCTAACAGTGAATAAAGACTCGTTGAAGACTGGATTGGAAACAAACTATAATATTTTGGCGAATATTTCCCAATTTTCACTATTTTGTGCAGAATTGAGAAAAAAGAGAGCTGATAGTGAGAAGGAAATACAAAACTTAAGTGAAACTTTCATACCAGTACAAGACTCAATGATCACTTTTGGTAAAAAGGTTGTTGATCTACAACACCAGTTATAACTTTGTGAACATGAGCAAGTGAAATGGGTCAGATCACTGAAATAACTCTAGATTCAGCTACTTCCGAAAGTAGATATACTTTAGAGAGCATTCAAGGCGTCAGAGGCAATTTTGGCTACTCCTGACATGAGTATAGTTGATGCTATGGAGGAGTTTGCAGCACAGATCTTGACACACGTTGAGATTACTGAGACACTATTGGAAACATGGGACACTGATCTTAAGCAGATGAAGTTTCATTATAGTGATGTTTTCTTGATAATTGCATTGTAAAGACCTTAACACTTTTATTTCTATATATACATACAGTTTTGCTGACAAATTTTGATGTCATGTATGTATTTTACTTCTTTATTTGGCATTATTGTTAAAGGGGGAGTAGAAATAGTTGTCCAGCCAAAATTTTGTATATTTTGTATGTACTGTTAAGGGGGAGTAATGATTTCATTTTTTTTGTAATGGCATGCAATTGCTAAGGGGAATGTATGTCGTGAAGTTTTTTTTTGTTTTGCACACTTGGTTGTCAAAAATTTCCTAAGTGTTGCAATCAATGCCAAAGGGGGAGATTGTTGGCATTTGATCACTTGAACTAAACCGGTAATGTGTATTTGCTTGATGCAACCGGTATATGTCTGTTGTATATAGAGATTAGTTTTATGTATGATGACTATTTTTTATGTTGGCATTGATGGAAACTATGTTTCTTTGAGTCATCTAAGTCCTATAGTTCAACCGGCTAGACTTAACTGATAAAGTAGAGACAATTTTTATCAAAACTAGTAATTAGGACTTCAACTGATACATGAAAATCATGAAGATTGAGATGATGTGGTTTTGCAGCAGCATTGAAGACTATTAGATGAAGATATGTTCCTGATCGCACGTGTTCAATCAATCAGGTGAACGATATTTGTTTGACAGAACATATTAGTTGATGGAGACTTAACCAGTAGTGATGAAAGTCACTCAGATTAGTAAAATGATACAAAATTGGATTTGTTATGTCAATGGCCAACATAACTAAAGTGTACAATGCAAGATTGTCTAGATGCATTGAACCTAGGGAATTATAACAAGGTTCTAGCCAACCTTATGATGATTTTAATTATGTGATGAGGTATGAAAGGATATATATATATATACATGAGCTTGATAGTGTGATATGTGATGAGTGAATTTTGTATTTTCTGATAGTGCGAAGATCAAAGAAGTTGAGAGATGAAGTCTATGTGATGTTGTAATTTTCTAAAGCGGATCTTATCAGAAACAGAAGGTGTTATACTAAGATCATTTGTACGTGTTGTCTCCCTAATAGTTACAACAAGTAAATCCTCTTACAAGGTCACTCCTAATAGGGTGCAGTCAGATCCTAATAGTTCTTATCATTAAATACTCTAACGAGGTGACACATTAACTTGTGTTTTCAAATCCCAGCTACATGGGTATCTCCTAATAGGGTTGGTCCTCACAGGCCTTTTTATAAAACTCTTAACCGAGCTTAGACACTTCTAATAGGGTGTGCTCCTAACCGAGTGTTGTAGACCTTAACCAGTCAGATCTCTATATTGCAGATAGTGGATCTTGTGGATACTAACTCCCACCATGGTTTTTCCCATTTGGGTTTTCCGCGTATAAGCTCTTGTGTCATGTGGTTTATTCTTCGTGTGGTGATTGCATACTTGGTGATATTTCTTACATGTCTATTGAGTTTTAAGTTGGTGAAATTGAGATTAATATTTGTATTGTTTTTACTATCACTGATTCACCCCCCCTCTTAGTACCTTATAAGTTCATCAAAAGGTACACATGCTACTAGATAGTGCACCTTTGGCACTATGTTTACATATGTGTTATAAGGTAACGCACCTATGATGAAACTTATTCAAAGATCACTAAGTTGGCAAAGTGTTGTGCTCAAGATGATTGGATAGTTATTGAATATGAATGTTGGTTGCTAAATCCAATAACCTTGTATCCAATTTCTCTTCTTAAAAATATCTTATGGATTGATCAATTAATATATCATGAATATTAATGATGAATAAATCAGATTAGATCTTGTATAATGGAGGGATGAGATCAATCCACAAGTAGGGGAGAATGAGAGGCTACCAAGAGGTATCATGAAATAGGTACACATGATTGGGGAAAATGTTGATAAGATATGGAGGTGGAGGTTTTGTTAAATCTTGATAGAGCATGAGGATTAAAAACAAATTTTTTATTAGCCTCGTGCACTTGGATCTACATGTAACATTGACTTTTCTTATTTAAAACAAAGTAATGAAGGAATGTGTAAGTGCTTAATTAGTTGGCTATGCTCAATATTTTTTATTCAAATAATGACTAGGGGGATTTCAAATGAACTAAATAAATATTGTGTATTTTTTAATAAATGAGAGAATGTTGGGGGAGATAATTGATTTAAATGAAGGCAGATTATTCAATTAATGTTGGAACTTTAGGGGAAAAATAAATTAGTTAAATTAATCAAATAAGTAAAATTAATTTATTTTATTAATTTTAGAAAAAAGGTTAGAATTATTAATTATATTAGAAGAATAATAAGATAGACAATGTCGAGAGTGGATTTTTTGGATGATCTAGTATGATGGTAGTAAGAATATAGGCAAGCATTTCAGGTGTATATATTTGTCAACTAGATTCCTTATCTCATGGATCTTCTCAAGGAAAGAGTACTTGTCTTTATACATATTCTTCTTCATGACCATTCCAATAATAATTTTAATAGAAACCCTCTTCTTCATTTCTATCCTCTAATCCATCATCTTGTTCTTTAGCATGTACACATTCCTTCTTTTCATCCATGGTTTATAAATACTATTTTCTTCCCTTCATTTTATTTTGGCTATATAGGATATAAAAAAGATCTAATCTCTCAAAGAATCATATCTTTAGAGTAGTTTTTTTTTAGTTAGTAGAGTCATATGGTTATACTCTCTTACAATCTTTCCATAATCAACAAACATGCATTTATGTATAATTGGATCTAGTTTAGATTACTTTACCTCTAAGGCATATGGACATAAGCCTTTGCAACCAAATATCCTCAAAGAGAAAATATCAAGTTTCTTACATTTCCATATTTCATAATATTTTTTTATCAATAGGAGTTGAGAAAAGATATTTATTAACCAAATAACAATCAGTACTTATAACCTACGCTCAAAAGCAATAATCTAAATATGTATTGCATAACATACTTTTGGCACTTTATAGAAATTTTCAATGTATACTTTCTAATACATCATTTCATTGAGGTGTGTATGGTGTAAGTTTCTATTGAACAAGACATTCATGTTTATAAAAAAAATATTAAATTCATTATAATAGTATTCACCCCCACTTTCATATCTTACCACCCTAATTTTATAATGTATTTACTTTCCAAGCAAGCTTTAACTTTCTTAAACTTAGAGAATTTTTTTAATTTAGAATACATAAAATAAATCGAGGCTTATCTAGAAGCATTATTTGTGAACTTAAATAAATAATAAGGTTTTCTATAGATTTAATATCCACTAAAACACATTCAAATGAATAGTCATTTTATCCTCAATTTCATCAATCAAATGAAATTAGGTTAACAACCCTCAAAATTTTACCTATTTCATGTCAGAAGCCTTTCGGCACAAATTTCAAGGTATTTTAGGGCTTTTGTGTTTTTGTCCTTCGGTGATGTTTTTGTCTTCTTTTTCAATTTTTAATGTTTTTAATAGTGTTTTTGGGGAGTTTTTAAGTATTTTTGTAAAGAGTGGTTTAAAACTCGGTTTTACAAATTGTCTCCTCTTTATAAGTCAATTTGAAATCTCAACTTTACATAATGCAATGATTTAAGTTGCATTTTAATTCTAGAAACCCAAAATACAAATGCATTTTTGGTTTCTAGACCTAAAATCCATTTAGAGTTCTAATATGTTTCTTTAGTGCATTAAATGCACTTCTTTTTAATCACATTTAAATTATTTTTATTGTTTATTTTCATTTCATTTTTCTTGTTCAAAGTCTTTTCTGAGCTTTGCGGATTCTTATTCTTCTTAGTGTCAAATTTCTTCATCGATTTTCACTCTTTTCAAGTATGTTATTGTTTTTTAATTTGATTAGTATAGGCTCAGAGTGAAAGCCTCGATCCCTTTTTGCTTTTTCACTTTCATCAAAGCCAACCTCGTTGGTCAAGTTCGTAGTATTGATCAAAAGGGTAGCTCTTGTTGGTCCAAACTATGATCCCTAACTACTAAGATTGGGCATATTTCATAGCGGCAATATTGAACAAGTTTTAAACTTGTTGATTGGGGTTTTCACCCTGATCAAAAAGTGGAAGCTAGTTGATTGAGGTGAAAACCCAATCAATAAGATCTTCATTAACTGCATTTTGTGCATTTTCAATAAGCCATGAGCTTTTTGGTTGAGGTTTTCACCCTGATTAACAAAATGGAAACTTTTTTACTAGGGTGAAATCCCCGACCAACAAGCTCCTCAACCTTCACATTATGCACATCATTTCACTTGGTGATCGAGGTTTATATTTCAATCAACAATTGGAAACTTTTTGATCAAAATATAGATACTAACCACTAAGTTTTCCTTAAACCGATCAAGACATGCTTGCAATTAGGTTTTCAAAACTTGATTACAGGATAATCATACCTACCTGTAATCAGGGTTTTGAATCCAAATTGCAAGAATGTGTTGACAAACATGTAATTGAGATTTTAAATCCCAATTACATGTCATTTTCCCTTGTATTTTAACTTGTAATTGGGGTTTAAGATATCAATTACATATTTGGTTTTTCCCTTTGCACTTGCAATTTGGGGTTTCAAACCTGAATTGCAAGTGGCCCATTTTTTAATAGAGCCAATTTATTTCTGTGTTTTGCACAAACGCTAGATTATTTGGGAAACTGAACTTGAAATGCAACATGCATACTTGGTATAGGTGTTCTTGATGGTGTCTTTGATCATCATAGAGATCTAAATGTTTGAAGGGCCAACTTCTACACCAGAGAAGAAAATGAAGTATAAGCATCAAAAATATCATATAAGTATTCCTCCTTCTTCAGTGGCCTCAAACATTGGCGAAATGAAGGATGTTGAAATAGGCCATGTTGATATGTCAGAGTTCATTCAGAGAACAAGAAGCAGCCAACTACTATTGGTATGCAACTGCTCTTGAAAACAACAATATGTTGTTGCCTCTTTTCCTGTGGTAACCGTGGAACCTGAATTCATTGTAGCTTGTGCTGCTCATTTTGACGAGGCTAAGTCAGTGAAAGATATCGATGGCAAGGTTGTGATTAGGTTGGATGAGGGGATTATAGATAGAATATTCAAATGACCTATTTTAGAAGAGAATATTGATATTACCATGAAATATTCTCAAGAATACTACAACAAAAATGAGGAGAGATGTAAGAAGAATATCAACACTAATTGGCTTGTGAAGTCAAGGGCCACAACCAATAGGTGGCCCAGGTTTTTCCACTATAATTTTAAAGAAGAAATCAATGATATGATCATATTACTCAATAGTATCAAGGGGCTAAAGAACTCAAATATCTTCAAGTAATGGATGTACCCATACATTTTCATCATGAGGAAGGGTACACAATAGATTTTTTGGGGTGAATAGATCAGTGATGTCATTTCTAAATAGCTCTCTAAGGTGAACACAACCCTCAAGCTCTACATGAACTCATACTTGGTACATACAATTGCCTCGATGAGGTTATTTTCAAGGTTATCTATAGAGGGTGTCAAGAGAAATGTTCTAGTGTGGAATTTCTATAAACAGTTGAATTTGAGGCCTAACCAAAGTCACTATAGAAGAGTGAAGGATTATTTATTTGGTTCTTTTATGTGTCAATTTGATAAGAAACTTCATAATTCAAGAGTATCGGAGGTATCTTGGATGAAAGTAAATGAATATGGTTGCCTATTTTTACAATTTCCAACTTTCACCTATCTTGTGGTAGGGTGTTTTGAAGGAGTTCCATATGTGCTCCCAAGGTATCCTACTGATAAAATCATCCTGATGGAACTTGTAAGGAAAATCATAACAATGCATAGTAGACAATTAGAAGCTCATAAGACTGGTTTTAAGTTCCCTCTTATTATTGAGAGCTATTCATTGACAACATATATTAAAGCCAAGTCTATGAAAACTAAGTTACAGGAAATTACTCTCAAGAAATTCAAAGGGAGAAAGGACTTTGATTAAAGGGGAATGATGGGAAAATTCAAGAAAACCTATACTCATGTTCATCGAGTGGAAGATATTTGAGTTTATCTTCACATTGATGAGGACATTACAAGACTATATCATAATCGTCTTATTTTGCAAGAAATCATGGATCTTGATCTAGCAGATATTCTAGATGACATGGAGGATGATGAGGATATCCTAGAACCTATTTATATAAGTCAAAATATTGTAGATACACCTCTTCCTCCCATTCAGTGGTCACAGAAAGAGTGTGTCCCAATCAGAGAGAGATTTTAGTTGATCCTTGCCCATACCAACACTTGGTTACAAATCAAGGGGATAAGGTTGAAGGACTTTCAAATAGGATCAGAGGATGACATTACAAGATTTGTTGGTAAAAGGTCTAAACTTAGAATAAAGAACATAGAGGATCCTTCTCCTTCTAATAAGGAAACCAAGTTTAAGTTTACAATAGGGAAGGACAAGAACAAGGTTCAAGGAGAAACTTTTGACAAGGGAAAACAAGTTTAAATGTAGGATGAGAATTTAGAAGAATCCCAAGTTGTTGTAGACATTTAACATACCTTTGGAGAAAAACTACAGGTATCTTCTCCTATTATTATAATGATATCCCCTTCTATTGTCATTTCAATTGTTTCTCTTGATACAAATGTTGATGCCTTTTCCACTATAATTGTATATCCTTTTACTCCTTTTGTTTCCATCTAGTCAATTCCTTTAGATTCATCTGCTACTGATTCTATCCTAGAAACTCCTCATGAATCTTGAGAATTCTTTTCACACTTCCTTTCCAATTTTATTTGATGTTTCTACCTCTATGCTTGATAGTAATTTTCTAGATTTTGGTAAGCTAATGTCTTTCTCTATGCCTCAAGTATCAAATGTGGAGACTACATCTACAATCCAAACTGAGACACCCCCCATTGTATCCACTAAGGTACAAAATGACATTTAGATTTTTCAAACTCTAGTTGCAGGTATAAAGAAAGACACATCAAAATTTCCTCCATGGTTGGGAACCATTGCACCAACAAGGAATAAATAAGTCATCACCCTAGATGTTTTTGATTTCAGTCAATTGAGTCCTTGCAAGTATAGAGTTGCTAAAGGGCCAAGACAATCTCAAGGATTAAAATAGATGAATATAGGACAAGGTACGCAGGGATAGAGAAACCTCCCTCGAACAAGACTATTGAATGCATACAACTTTTAGACTATGTGATAAGAAGGGTTGAATTTGGAAAGCAAACACAAGATAGTGTCAATGAAGATGCTCAAGCTACAATGGATGCATTCAATCAAAGGTATAATTAGGATAATATTATTAAAGATAAATTGAAACTTAGGAATGAGGAGCTTACTTTGGTGCTTCTTGAAATCACTGTCTTCTAAAGAGATTGAACCTATGAATACATTCATTACTAAGGAATCAATCAAGAAGGATGAAAGAGAAAAGGAGCAAGGCAAGAGTATTTGATGTATGGTTAGATAGAATGGTGGAACAAGGCACTCACTTATTGAAAATTGCCTTCAAGATTATGGAAATTTGAAATTACATTGAGTCCCAATTGTTTCAAATATTGGAAATTTTGTCACGGGATTTAAAATCACGAGCCTCAAATCTAACCACTTGGAACAAATTCAAGATTATGGACTTGGAGATTCTTTTTGATAATGGTGTTATCCCATCTAGGGACAAATACATTGAGTTTGGAGAACTCATGAGAATAATGAAAGAAGTTACTAAGAATATAATGAAGGATTTTCACTTAGCTTTGGAAATAGGTGAAGAGAAATGGTGAGACATTGTCACTAAAATTGAATAGATCCCTTGCAAAATCTTTGATGAAAGTCAAAATCTTCTTTTTGAGGATATAGTACTACAAGAGCTTACATCTCTCATTCAAAAGGAGATCTATTTTGATGATTTTTTAATAGTCTCTATTCACAAGTTTGTAGATCTCTAAGTGGCTATGGATAATTTGAAGTGCATTTTGAGTCGCTATAAGAATTCTTTCATTAGTTTGAAGGATACCATCACACGAGTCAAGGCAATTGCAAAACACACATCCAGACATGATGATGTTGAGATCTAAGATGGACTATGCAAGTTTGAAGAATTCATGCCTAAGAATGGAGATGATGAAGAAACGCCCCATGATGCAATTACATGTAGCCATAGTACAATTCAAAGTCAAGTATGCCTATATTATTGAATAATTCATAGTTAGTTGTACATTTTCCTAATTTTTCTCATAGCCCCTCCCTTATATATAAGGGTGCTCATTTGTAAATGATCATCTTTATGCATAGCAACAAAACTCAGTCAATTTGTGTAGCAAATCAAGACTTTGATTTTATTTTGTAAATCAATTTTAAGTGAGTATAAAGGAACAATTGTGCATTCAATCTTTAATTTGGAGTATTTTGTTATGAGATTACAAAGTTCTTATG
This sequence comes from Cryptomeria japonica, assembly GCF_030272615.1. Classification (NCBI taxonomy): domain Eukaryota; kingdom Viridiplantae; phylum Streptophyta; class Pinopsida; order Cupressales; family Cupressaceae; genus Cryptomeria; species Cryptomeria japonica. The sequence goes on along the minus strand of NC_081414.1, from coordinate 622,480,894 downwards.
TCATTTTGATTACATAGCTTGGAATTATCTTGAGGTATTGTGTTGTGGCTATTAAGTTAAAGTGGTTTTAAATCTGATTTTTACAGTCTGTGAGCTGTAATACTCGATTTAGAGATAGTGGTCAACATTATAATTAGAGAAAATTTGAAATCTTTGAACTCCAAATTTTCTTTCCTTCATAAGTTTGGAGCTGTAATATACTTGAAAGTATTTGTGCTACTTATATTGCATCTTTGTTATCTAATTTGTATAAAGGGTTGCAAAAGTCTTTGAGCTTGTGTGAACTCCTAAAATCATATATTGCACTGGTGAACATGGGGTTCTTATTTCATTTAATCTCGTGGATATCAGTTATTATTGTTTATTACCATTCTTATTTGCAAGTGTTGAGAAGAGATAATTTATTCTAAAATAAGAGAAAATGAGAAACATCAATCCTTAAATAAGAGGAATTGATGATTGTAACACCCAAATAGTTAGTTTAATTTTATTCTTAGTCAAGAGTTAATTGGTAAAAAGCAATAAGAAGCCTCCCCTTTGTGAGGAGTGATTAAATCTCATGCACTATGGTTGAAACTACTATTTTGTGAACCTTTCCAATTTAAAAAAATTTCACCTAACAAGCTCTAACAGACTCTTAGCTTTGTAATTACTTGAGGAAAAAGATTCTCTATTTTGTTTCTTAAACACAAAATGTTCATAAAATCACAATGTCATTAGAATAAGAAAAATACTCAATACCTTTTCATTAATTAGGTTCCTAATCCATTTTTATCAATGTTCTCCAAATATTAGTACCATAACATACATGAAAATTTTGGTTCTACTTACACTTTTTAAAGTTACAAAAAGTAGAAGCATTTAATATAACAAATAAGCAACATGGAATACTTTAGAAACCACCAAGCTCCCTCTCACCAACTTATAATCATGATTATCAAATGTCACATGCATTCCTATATCATTCAACTTGCAAATAGAAATCAAATTTGTATAAAGCCTAGGAATATGTAAAACACTTGTAAGGATTTTTACCTTCTCATCACTAAAACACAATTATACCTTCCCATGGCTGGCAATTCAATGTGAACTATTGTTACACAAATGTAATTTTGTTCCATCATAGAGAAAATATTTTTTTATGATTAGTCATATGATTTAAATAATTCAATTTTATCAACCATGATCTATTAGAAATAGGATACAAAGAGTTAAACAATGCTTCATCGCCTTTATACGAGGACTAGATCTTCTTATTTCTTCTTACGTTTTTTATATTCCTCTATTTATCATAATTCTAGCACTTCACTCAATTCTTCCTTGAGTTATTATAATGACCACAAGACTTGGATCTCTTTGTATATTTGTTTTTCTCTTTTGAGAATCCTTTATCATTAGGCCTTTCCCAAAACATACAATGCATCCTTTGAGCTCTCATTCATGGTTTTCCTTCTCATTTTATTTATAAGTAAAAAAAAAAATGGAATCCAACATTGGAATTTTCATCCAACCACTTAGAGAGTATTATATGTTCCTAAATATAGGCAAAGAGAAAAGTAATAGTATACATTTATCCTCCCCATCTACTTTGACATGAATGAATCCTAATAATATTAGAATGATATTAAATAATTTTAAATATTATACAAAAAAGTCTCTATCCTTTATTTTCAAAGGATATATATAATTTCCTCTTCAAATAAATTTTATTTACTAAACTCTTAGTTTGGTAGATACCACCAATCCTCTTCCATAGGGAATATGCAATGGTTTCCTTGTAAATATCTAATAGGATAGTATCTACAAGACATAATTAAATGGTTTATCATATATTTTTGTCCAATTTATTCTAATCATCATTGGATAAACTATCCAATTTCTCTTTATTGTAATAGCTCTATATTAATCTCTTTTCTAGAAGACCCTCCATCTTTAGTTTCAACAAGTCATAATTGGTTCCATTAAATATCTTAATATTTGAGCAAGAAGTAGAAGCCATAGTTTGTAATTAAAAATCTACAAAATAAATTCAAACAAAGAACACCCACCATAGAAAAAAACCTCCAACACTTAAAGAAAGGTGTCCTCTTCCCTCTAAAATCAAGTATTGGATACCACATGTTATTAATTCAAGGTAAACTATTACAAACGTAGTTCTCCTTGAAAGTATGCAAATCTATTTTTTTTATAATACAACAATGGATAGCCATAAATATATAATGTAAAAGCATAAATTAAGAAACAGAAATAAAAAGTATGATAATTAATGCACCACTTGATGCATGTGGAGAAGCCCTTTTGGTATAAAGACTTCACTATCAAATAGATGGTCAAATTTGTATTAATATTCATTAAAACAAAATCATATGCAACACACTTCTCCCTTCAATTCAAAATCATTCCAACAATATCTACGATCTTGGATATAACTTGTCATACCACTATCCCAAGGCTCTAATATGTTAAATAATATAAAATAAAAAATATTTAATGGCTTGTAAAATAAGGGTAAATACCATGGGCCAAAAACTAAGTGTTTATCACCTCCATATAAATATATAATGACACACTCTGCTAATTCAACCTCCCAAAATAGAATATAACTTCTCATTAACCATTATGAGTTATAGATCTCATTATAATAGAAAAAATCCTTTAGTAATCCTGCTTTCACAATTATAGGTACTTCATATAGGAGAATAAATGTATTGTATGATAACCCATGATGGGAAATATATTTCATAACCTCCATTTAATTTTTTTATAGCTCTAGTTATTGATGATATTACAAATACATGTAGGAGAAAAAAATATCAATAAATAATTGCCCATGCACATAGAGGCATCCACTTTCACTATTTTCATGTTTGTTGGATTGCATACCTTATTTATATTCTATATTAAATCAATACCTTAGTATTATAAGGTGAATGGAACATATATTCCTAATAAGAGAGGTTTCATGGAGAGGAAAAGAAGGGGATATAAGAAAATAAGTGAGTGTGAAACAAATGTGAATATGTAAAAAAAAAAATTAACAAGTAAGAGTGGGGAAAATAATGAGTGAATGTAATGGTTGAAACTTGAGTTATTATGTTTTCATTGATGTCAACCTATCTTGTGTTGTAGATGTGTTGTTGTGTTGTCATTGATGTCAATATTTCTCATGTTACAGATGAGTTGTTATGTTGTCATTAATGTCATTGTGTTGCAAATGGTCCAAAGAACTATGTTCTGATGTTGTTAAGTTGTTTGGTAATGACATTGAGTAAGTATGAGGTGTTTCTGGAAGGTTGGTGTATTAGTTGTCAAGTTGTATGGTAATGACATTGATTAAGAATGAATTTTTTCTAGAAGGTTTGTGTAGAAGAAGGTTCAATATGTAGGAAACAATATCTATGCAAAAAAGAGTATTTAATATCCCAATGAAAGAATGTGTTGCATTCCTTTGGTATGTGGATATTAAGGAGTATAGCTATGGATATAATGTTTTAGATGTATTTATGCAGGAAAGAGTTTTTAGTGTCTCAATGGAAGAATGGTTTTCATTCCTCTAGTTTGTGGAGATTATGGATTGTAGGTCTAGACATAATGTTTCTGATAGGTATGCATATTGTACTATCAATTTTATAGGTCCTTTGGTTCTTAGATCGTTGAGTTTGTTGTTGTTGTATTTGGCAATGGAATGTCTATCAGAATTAGTCCAGTGAGTGTTTGGTGGCTCTTTGATATGTGGTTTTTTGTGTTGTGGATTGGAGGACATGTAAATTTTATTTGTGCATTGTTTTTGTTTAATTTTCTAATGATGGTTTAGTTTGAAAGTGAAGTTATTACGTTCTAAGTTTAGTTCTATTAGTTTGTCTTGGTTCTAGCTGACTAAGGTTATGTGTTCTTTCTGGATCATGTCCTTTTAGTCAGGACATATTTTGGTGGATGACTTGTTATGTTGATATGGGTCTCACCATGTTGTGTGTAGATCCACTTTGAGGTGTGTGCATTGGAAAATTATTTTGAGCTGACTAGTTGGTGTGCTACATTGTTTATCTACACATTTCAATTAGTGCCAACCTAGGAGGATGTGTTATTGTGTGGATATCATTGGAATTGGTTGGAAAGATTTTTTTATGATGTGTATGGGTAATCTCTATCTCCTTGAGTGGACCACATTTGATGTTATAGGTCTGGGTGACCCAATTTGTGTAATATTTTACATTATGTTTGTGGTCAACCTAGTTTAGGGTTTCTATGAATTATCTTGTATATATAAGAGTGCAGATGTATGAGCTGAGTATGGATAGATGTGAATTGATGTGAAGTGTGCATTAATAATGTGCAAGCAAATTTGATATTGCAGATGTAAAAAATAGTTGAGGAAAGAGTTGAGACAATATTTGTGAATAGATGTGTTTGTCATGATACATGTCACTTGACATAGTGCTTCAAGGACAATTTCATGATAAAGAGATCTTATTCATTTTAGTTCATTATTGCTCTACACTTACCAAAAGAATGTGTGTTCCTTTTGGTAGCTTGTGCAACCCTTTTTATCTTTCCCTAAGGGTGTGCGCCTTAGTCTTTCAAGTCCTTTCAAGGGAAGTGAGCTCCATAGACTTGAGCCTAAACATTGTAATCATTTATTCATATTGTGAGTATAATTATCATCATGGTCTTTCTTTGTTTATGGTTTTCCACATAAATCTGGTGTACATGTGTTTGTTGTGTTATGTGCTTTCTGTTGGCCATTTGGAGGAATTGATTATGTGTTGCATTGATATTTTGTCATTGATGTCAACACTAACTATTTTGGATGCTTTACAGACACCTTTCTGGTCCCGATAGGATGTGTGCTTTCTGGTTGGTTTGAATATGACATGATCCCATATGCTCTAGTATGGTTGGGTTATGGATTGACTTTTTCATGCTACTCATATTCATATTCAATCAGTTGGTTTTTTTTAGGTGATCAGATGCTATCCTGTTTTCTTCGAAGCTTGGTTTGTGGTTTCGGCAAGGGTTTCACCAGCAGAGCTTTGATGAAGATCTTTGATGATATGCATAAGTGGTGTTGGTGCAGCTTCTGGTATGGTTTCAGGATTCTGATGGTGATCATGTTCGAGACTTGGTAGATTGGGATCATTTCTTTAGTGTGTGTGGACCCATATTGGGTCCCGATTGATCTAGGTTATGAACTGACTTAATGTAACGTGTGGATTGGACCTCTCGATGTGTTTCTGGGATGTCTCATGGGTTGGATATTATTTGTTTGGCCTTAGGCCGACATGTTTTGTAATTATGTAATTGGTTTATTGTCTGGTATTCACCTAATTGTTTATGGCCGAGGGTTTGTATATATATGATGTAAGATATCTTCAAGATCATCATGGTCATAGGAATTGGATATGGGTATGTAATGTGTGAATAATGTAATATCATTTAGGCAGAGAATTTGGTCTATCATTGGAGATCAAGTTGGGTTTATGTAAGAGGATTTAGTCCTCCGCTATTGAGCTTAACCGGAACTATATTTAGACATATGAGATGCTATATTTGCAGTTCATTCATTCTTGTGGATTGTAGACTAGATTTATATGTAGTCAGTGAGACTCCTTTTGTGATGAGCAGTGCACTCTAGGCTGTTGGCCTTCCTGCAAGTGCAAGCCCCTCAATTGTAATTCACATACTTACTACAAAAGTATTATCTGACTGTGGGTAGGCTTCCCACCATGGTTTTTCCCTTTACCAAATTTTCCATGTATAAATCTTGGTGTCATGTGGATGGTATTTATTCTTTGATTATTGTTTATTCTTAATTGGTTTATCTATTATTCTGGTATTTGGTTTAAGAGTTCTAGTATTAATGTTTTGCGTTCCGGTATTAAAGTTTGAATTGCTAAATATTCTAGTAATTTGTGACAACTAATTCACCCCACCTCTTAGTTGTCTTCTGGTTATTTGAACTGTCTAACAATTGGTATAAGAGTTTTGGTCCTCTCTATAGAAATCTTACCTGCTTGAGGAAGATCCTATGGTGACTAACAGTTGAAGTTCATCTAGTTCATCTAGAGCTATCTTTCGGAGAGATATTCCTAAGCTTGATGGAACAAATTACATGGTATGGAATATTCAGACGGAGACTCATTTGTGATGTCTTGGCAAGGAGATTTGGAAGATCACACAGAATGATGTTATACCTTATAATCCGGTATCTAGCAATCCTCCTCCAACAAACTTGGATAAGGAGCTTGAAAATAATTTTAGAGAAAGAGAAACCCTCTTGTGTCCACTTTTTGATCAACAAATTATGGGATTAACTGACAAATCATCTGCAAAGGTTATATGGGATAAGTTAGAGGATAAGTTGGAGACTCTTAATGAAGGTGACCCTACTGTAAAGATTGCTAAACTTGATGGTTACCAAGTGAGATATGAAAACTTAAAGATGGAAGAAGATGAAAGGATTACTGCTTTCATGGAATGGGTAAATGAGATTGTTATGGGAATTCAATATTGTGGTGGAACTCTGACTGAAGATGAAATTGTTTATAAAGTACTAAGAGCCCTATAATTGAATTACGAGATGAAGGCTACTGCAATTAAATAATTGAAAACAATGGCTAATACTTCTATCAACAGAGATACCTTGGTTGGAAAATTTTCTGCCTTTGAGCTTGAAGAATTTGGACATTCTGGAGTTGTGAAGTGTGAACCTACTTTTCATGCATCTGCATCATCAACTGGCAAGCAAGATTGGAAAGCTTTAGATGCAAAGGAATTGGATGATATGAAGAGAGAAGATGAAGGATTTAAGAAACTTGAAGCCCTATTTCCTAGAAGAGTACCTAAAGGATCGGTAGGAAGTAAGTATGAAGGGAAAGCACCTTTTAAATGTTTTGCATGTAATAAGAATGGTCATTTTGCATCTAGATGTCTTGAAAGGAATTCAAGATTTGAAGAGAGAGTTAGAAAATCTTTTAAGCCTAACCCTAGATATCAGAACAAGTATAAATACAGGAAAAAAAGAGACAAATCATGCTACATAGTAGATGAGGAACGTCTGACTGACTCTGATGATGAATCAACAAAAGACTCTGATAGTGGTTATGACAATGGAAAGGAATGAGTGTTCTTGGCTATCAAGGAAGATGTTCTGGGAATGGAAGAGAATGTACCTGAAGAGAAGGCACTTGCTGCTAAAATTGAAGATAAGGATGAATGGGTAATTGACAATGGATGTTCACATCATATGACTAGAGATAAAAGGAAATTTCTATGTTTACAAGAATTTGATGGTAGTTTGGTTAGATTTGGAGATGACAAAGCATGTATGATCAAAGGAAAAGGAGCTATATCATTGGATGGTAAGCACAATACTGATAATGTTTATTTTGTTGAAGGTTTGAGGCATAATCTTTTGAGTGTAGGACAATTGGAGGATAAGGGATTTCAGTTACAGTTCAAGGATGGAAAATGCAAAATCATTAATAGATCTGATTTGAAGATTGCAACTAATTCATAGACAAAAGGTAATATATTTCATTTGAATTTCGGTGAGAAGACATGTTTGATTGCACAAACTGATGAGAGTTGGCTATGGCATAAAAGCCTATGCCATGTGAATTTTGATTGCATTGTTAAGATCAGTTCAACTAAGGCAGTTAGAGATATACCTAAGATTGTGAAGCCCTATAATCCAGTATGTAAAGAATATCAAATGGGAAAACAGGCTAGAACCTCTTTTAGGAGCATACAAGATAAATCTAATGATGTTCTTGATCTTATTCATACTGATTTGTGTGGCCCTGTTAGAGTTAAAAAATTTCAAGGTGATAGATATTTCATGCTAATCATTGATGATTATTCTAGAATGATGTGGGTTACTTTTCTCAGGGAGAAATCTTAGGCTTTTGAAAATTTTAAAATCTTTAAGGTTAAAGTGGAAACTGAGACAAGATTGAAGATTAAATGTTTGAGGTCAGATCATGGTGGAGAATTCACATCTGGTGAGTTTAATAACTTTTGTGAGAAGCATGGTATTAGGAGACAATTTTCTCCTCCCTGGACACCTCAGGAGAATGGAGTTGTGGAAAGGAAGAACAAAACTATCTTGGATGCTGCTAGAGCAATGATGATGGAAGGTAGTCTACCTCATATCTACTGGAGAGAACCAGTGAGCACAACGGTTTATACTTTCAACAAAGTACATATCAAAGGAGAAACCAGTAAGACACCTTATGAATTATGGTTTGCAAATGCACCAATAGTTAAGTATTTCAAAATATTTGGTAGTAAAAATATTATATCAGCAGAGATAATATCATTGGAAAATTTGATCCTAGATGTGATGAAGGCATTTTTCTTGGTTATTCTAATGAAAGCAAAGCATATAGATGTTATAACAAGAAACTACAGAGAATTGTGGAGAGTGCTAATATCAAGGTGGATGACCTAAGTAGAAGTCAAATCAGAGTTTATGAGCAAGAACCGGTGGTGGAAATTATTATATCTCAACCAGTAGCACCTTTACCGGAACAAAGTGTTGAAACAGTTAGATAGTATCAAAAATTTCAATAGTAACTGAAGAACTGGGAAGAAGAACAAAGAGTCAGAAGACTCCTAGGTATGTGAGATTGAATCATTCAGAAGAACAAATCATTGGGGATAAGAACAATGGAGTGATGACAAGAAGAAGATTGAGAACTAATGAGGTATGTTTAATTTCTCAAGTTGAACTGGTATTAGTAATTGAAGCTGAAGAGGTGAAAACAGATTTGAAGATCAAATGATCAAAACATAACGAAATAAACATGTAGAATGCTAAAATATCATTAAAAGACCATTTCACCTTGCTATTTTACCTTCTCCTTCGGATTAAGCTTGATGAAGTGAAGGTGCCCCTTGATAATGCTCCACTTGATGTGCTCCTTTGATTGCTAGATGTGGATGGCTCTCCAATGTTGTGCACAAATGGAATGGAATTGAAAAATGATAAGGATGAGATGATCAAGTTGCCAAGATTATTTCCTGAGCTCAAAAGGGGCAGCATAAACTTACTGGATTTTAAGATGTTTTGAATGAAGGGATGGAGCCCTATTTTATAGGAAGAGGAGAGGAAAACGGATGGCTAGGATGAATTCGAGATGAAGGGATAAGATTTACTTGTGACCTCACACAAGGTCCAAGAGAGGGTGTGGAGACCAAGAAATATGCCTTAAAGGCATTTCGTATCTCCACCCTCCACAAGGTGCATTGGAGGAATTAAAAATTCTCCAAAAAAATATATTATGGGGATCAGAGGAAAAAAAAGAATTAAAAATTCCTTGGGAGAGGGAATGCCTGGAGGAATGTGAGATTTTGAAAATCTTACATTCACCTAGGAAAAGAGCATTTAAGGCTAGTGGCTGGATGAAAAGGACAAAGAGTTGACTTTGTGGCTAATCATGATGATTAACCATTAACGACTCATTAGGAGGGGGATTAGAGGAAATATTAGGTGGGATTAATATTTGTAGGAGAATTTGACTAGGAGAGAGAATGAGTGGAGGGAATAAAAAATTAGAAGAATAATGTTAAGTGAGTTTAGGGAGCTTCTAGAAGAATTTATTAGGTTAATGATGAATTAAGAAGATGATTTGTAGGAATCATGTCGGTTAACTAATTAATTGAAATTAATTAGCTAAGAGGAAGATTTACGAGGATTTGATTTTTTTAGAAGAATAAAGAAAGGGATTGATTTATTAAATAAATCAATCATATGCTATAGTGACAATATTAATTATATTTAATTAATATTGAGAGGAATTTGAATTAACATAATTAATTAATTAATTATGTGAGGAATTAAAAATAATTAAAATAATTATTTTTAAGTGTCTACATTTTGCCCCTCTTTGAAGCGAGGTGTGATGACACATTGATTCAAAGAATAATCTTGTTTTGATGCTGATATTGGTTTGATAGGATGCCCCAGCTCTTGATTGATAGATTATGGTATGGTGATGCCCCCTCAGGAGATCAATTGAGGTATTTGATCTTTGGAGTTTTGCAAAATTGATATTTCAATAGATTTGATTCGATTCGATTGATAAGATCTAGATTCAGTCTGGTTTCAAGAAGAATTCATCCTGTATAAGACAAAGATGATCAAAGTGTCTGGTTTCAGGAAGGATTCATCCTGTATAAGACATGATTGATCACAATATCTGGTTTCAGGAAGGATTCATCCTATATGAGACATGATCAGAGTGTCTGGTTTCAAGAAGAATTCATCCTGTATAAGACAAAGATGATCAAAGTGTATGGTTTTAGGAAGGATTCATCCTATATAAGACATGATTGATCACAATATCTGGTTTCAAGAAGGATTCATCCTGTATAAGACATGATCAGAGTGTCTGGTTTCAGGAAGGATACATCCTGTATAAGACATGACTGATCACAACATCTAGTTTCAGGAAGGATTCATCCTGTATAAGACATGATTGGAGTGTCTGGTTTTAGGAAGGATACATCCTGTATAAGACATGACTGATCACAACATCTAGTTTCAGGAAGGATTCATCCTATATAAGACATGATCAGATCACAGTGTCTAGTTTAAGGAAGGATTCATCCTGTATAAGACATGATTGATCACAATGTCTGGTTTAAGGAAGGATTCATCCTGTATAAGACATGATCAGAGTGTCTGGTTTTAGGAAGGATACATCTTGTATAAGACATGACTGATCACAACGTTTGGTTTCAGGAAGGATTCATCCTGTATAAGACATGATCAGATCACAACATCTGGTTTCAAGAAGGATTCATCCTGTATAAGACATGATCAGAGTGTTTGGTTTCAGGAAGGATACATCTTGTATAAGACATGAATAAGAATTAGAATTGATTATGTGAGGAAAAAAAATAGAGGAAGAAAAATTAAGGTGGAAGGAATAGATGAGGAACAAATATGAAGCAGTCATGAGGTATTTGGAAAGAAGAATACAAGATGCGAGACCGCGGAGGAAAATGGGGGCAATTGAGAATTCCATGGGATTATTGAGTTTAGAATTTGATGGAATGATGGTGAGATTTTGTGCACAACAAATGTGGAGAGCCAACCTAGTTTGATGTTGCCCTGAGTGACTTGCACCATTGATTATAGAAATCAGGATGCCATGAGAAATGCAGGGCATGGACTAACTATAGACAAATGGGAATTTCTTGCACACAACAATGCAAGTGTTAAGAAACACTAATACAAAATTGTGGGTTCGTGCAAGGAAACCCTCAAACACACTGATACCTCTTGTACACGAGAAGGTAAGTGTTGATAAACACTAGTACCAAGTCGTTGATTAATACAAGAAGGATCCAAAACATGCCATACTATGAAATATGCCCTAGTATGCACCTATCATAATGTTCCTGGATATGGAAGAACCCAGGCAGTCGTAAATAGTGGCAGTCGTAGGGCAAAAGATGCAAGCCTATATGAAAAGATCTAACAAAATCTAACAAGTCTCTTCCTTGTGACCAAATGATACCTCTTGCCAAGAGTAGAACTAGGATGGACTTGGGATTGTTTCTCAAGACTTCTTGAAGCTTACACACAGAGGCATAAAATCTCAGTTTCAATGGGACATTCCTTATTCATGACTCAGGCGAAGACTTCATCATCATACGCATGTTTTATTGGGAGGCAAAAAAGAAGGAATGTTGTGCATGGGTGGCCTGGATGGCAGATGATTTGTAGTATCGACATGATAGATAGTGGATCCGGTTATTTACCTTGGCACCTACACACAGGTTTTCACCAAAGTGACGATTTTTTCAGGAACTTTTTCTGATTTTTTTTTTTTTTTTCTTGATTTTTTTTTTTTTTTATTTTTTTGACAATTTAAGACTTTCTGAGGACTAAGCATAAAATCTTTTGAGGTGCATGATATTCATTGGATCATCCAAAGGATCGCCTTCAGGAGTAGCCAACTGATAAGCTCCTAATCCATATTTCATTGTGATTACATATGGTCCAAGCCAATTAGGCTCGAACTTGCCTTTCTTTTCTCTTTCTTGTAGATTTTTCTGATTCTCCATGAGGACAAGATCACCAACTTGGAATTCTCAGGTTCTGACTTTTTAATGATAACTCATGCGCAGCGGGCAATTCTGTATTCTTCCTCTAGTAGGATGTTTTGCAGCGATACCCTTAGAGAGGGGATCTCGATCTCAAGGGGAAGGATGGCTTCGGAACTAAATACTAGGGAATAAGGAGTGGCACCTATGGGGGTGCGGATGGAGGTGCGGTAGGCCCACAATGCAGGATGGATTTGGAGGTGCCAATCACGGCCTGCTTCATTGACTATCTTTTTGAGGATTTTTATTAGGGTTTTATTAGAAGCCTCAGCTTGGCCATTGCCTTGGGGGTAATATGGAGTGGAGAAGCGGTGTTGGATGTTGAATTTTTGGTAGAGTTCTTTGACATCCTGGTTCTTAAATTGTTTACCATTATCTGTGATGATAACTTTTGGGATGCCATATCGGCAGATTAGGTAGTTCAGGATGAATTTGGATATTTGCTTGCTGGTGGTGAAAGTAAGAGGGATAGCCTCTACCCCCTTGGTGAAGTATTCAGTGGCGGTGATAATGAATTTATGTTTGTTGGAAGATGAAGGGTGGATTTTTCCAATGAGATCGAGCCCCCATTGCGAGAAGGGCCATGGTGTAATGAATGGCTACAATTCTTGTGACGGTACATGAATATTGTCGCCATGCTGCTGGGAAGGGATGCATTTCTTCACATAATTGTATGCATCTTCTTCCATTTTAGGCCAATAGTATCCTATTCTCAAAAAAAATTTAGCCAATGTGAGTCCACTTGAGTGTGTCCCACAGATATCCTCGTGTACTTCGCGTAATGCCCATTCTGCTTCTTGTTTATCTAAACACCTTAGGAGGGATCCATCAAAATGCCTTCTAAACAAGGTGTTTGCAAGGATGGTGTAACGGGCACATCGGCGGATGAAGGTTTGTTGTTGGGTTTTGGTGAGGTGCGGGGGAATGGTGTTGTCTTTGAGGAAAGTGAAGGTTTCTTGGTACCAAGGGGACTCGGGACCAACGAGAACACACACCATTTCAGACTTTGGTAGGTCATATGCCAGTATAAACAATTGCTCGACCAAGAACTCGCACTTCTGACTGTGTGTTGGCATTTGAAGGAGGGAGCCAATGGTGGCCATTGCATCCGCAGCCCTGTTGTTTGTTCATGGGATTTGGTCAAACTTGATTGTCATGAAATGTTGCTTAAGATCTTCAACCATGGTATGGTAGGGAAGGAGTTTATCATCTTTTTTCTGGTATTCATCATTGACTTATTTTGTGATGAGTTGGGAATCGCCATAGACTTGTAATTCCTTTATTTTCCAGTGGATAGCCAAGCGTAATCCTATGATGAGGGTCTCGTATTCTTTTATGTTATTGGTACATGCAAAGGCTATCTTGTATGACTTGGAGATGCCATCTCCTTGAGGTGTGACCAATAATATTTGTACCCCCGATCCATTTTGAGTGTAGGAGCCATCAAAATACAATTTCCATGTGGAGGATGTGGTAACAGTCATAATGAACTCATCTGGTAATTCTATGAGAAGAGGATGGTTGCCTGGAAGTGGAGCTTCAACCAACTGATTAGCAATGACTTGTCCTTTGATTGCCTTTTTGTCCACATATTCAATGTCAAACTCACTTAAGAGCATGACCCATTTGGCAGTTCTACCAATGAGAGTAGCTTTGGACAAGAGATATTTAAGTGGATCAATTTTAGCAATTAATTTTGTCTTATTATTTAGCATATAGTGTCGTAGTTTATGTGTGTTGAACACTAATGCCAAACATGCTCTTTCAATGGGGGTATAATTGAGTTCATATCCTACCAACGTCTGACTGATGTAGTAAATGGTGTGTTCCTTCCCTTGATCATCTATTTGCGCCAATAATGCCCCCAATGCCACTGTAGTAGCACACATATACAAAATAAGGGGTTTTCCAGGAGCAGGAGGCATCAATATGGGAGGTGATGCTAGATATTCTTTAAATTTCTCAAAGGCCTTTTGACATAGGCAGTCCCATTCAAATTTTGTGTCTTTATGCAACAGGTGTGCAAATGGATGGCACTTGTCTGCTAGTTGTGAAATGAAACGTCTGACAGACTGGAGTTTTCCCTGGAGACTGCGTAGTTGTCTGAGAGTTTTTGGTGGAGGCATTTCCATGATAGCCTTTACTTTTGCAGGATCAACCTCGATGCCTCTGTGGGAAACAATGAATCCTAATAGTTTTCCCAATGTGACTCCAAACACACACATTTTTGGATTCAACTGTAGTTTGTATTTTTCTAATCTTTCAAAGATCTGCTTTAGAATGGGAATGTGTTCTTGTCTTGTCTTAGATTTGCCTAACAGATCATCCACATAGTCCTCCATAATTTTGTGTAAGAGGTCATGAAAAATTGTTGTCATTGCACGTTAATATGTAGCTCTAGCATTTTTGAGACCAAAAGGCATGACCTGATAACAAGAAGTACCCCATGGTGTTGTGAATGCAGTTTTATGTTGATCCTCATCTGCTATCCTGATTTGGTTGTATCCAGAAAACTCATCCATTAGTGATAACATTTCATGTCTTGTCGTAAGGTCCACAATCATATCTATATTGGGGAGAGGGAAATCATCTTTAGGACAAGCTATATTTAGATCTCGAAAATCTGTGCAGATGCGGATGCCCCCAGCAGGTTTGCCGACAGGTACAATGTTGGAGACCCATTTAGCATAATCTATTGGTTTGATAAATTTTGCATCTAACAACTTTTGAAGTTCCGCTTTGACCAGGAGTGCAATATGTGGGTGCATTTTGTACAATTTCTATTTTACAGGTTTTGCATCTGGGCGGACGGCGAGATTGTGAACCACCAAGGCAGGGTCCAACCCTGACATATTGGAATAGGACCATGCAAAATTGATTTTTACCTCTATAAGGAAGTTGATGAAGTATTGTTTCTCGATTTCTGTGAGGGATTTGGCAATGAGCACATTTTTCGGAATGACCTCGGTGCCCATGTTGATGTTGTCTATTTCTTCTATCAACAAATTTGATTTGTCCTGTGGAAGGAAACCAATGGTAGGGAGGTCAAATCCCTCATCGTCAAGTGCCTTTTCTAGGTTTTCACTTTCAGATACGCCCTTTGTTTTTATTTCTTGTTCATCCAAAGGCGCCTCAGGGAGGTTTTCACCTAGGGAATCATATCTTTTTCTTTTATTATCTTTTTTGTGGCTAAGGGAATTGACCTGACTACCAAAGTATCCCTTTTCGTGTAGTTTAATACCCTCGATTCTACTACAATCTTCCATATTTTGCGTTGTTAGGAGAGCAATGAGAGCATTATCATCGACGTAGATATCTAAAGTGGGTTTGTCTCGTTGGCCCTAGTCAATGAGTTCAACATGGACAAGATGTAGCTCATGTGAAGTGGGAGGGGTTACGGGGGTGATGGTATTGATGTAAGCGTCCAAGAAGATATATTTCTCAAATTCATAAGGCATTTCGTAGAATTCTTCTTCGTCAGCACTTTCGATATCCAAAGAAGGACTAGAAGGGGCACCAGTGGTAGTAATCTTAGGCACCGAGGTGTACCCCAAGCCTTTGTTGTATCTGTAGGAGATAGGATTTATGGGTGTTTTTCTTCCTTTCTCCTCTGGTCCCAGGCCGTGTCCTTTGTAACCCATTTTTTCAACTATGGCAGATGCTTTTGGGTACATTTCTTTGGATATTCTTGTTGGATCTTCATCTTCTTCCTAGTACAGCCATGAAGAGATATCTACTTCGAGGCTCTCATTATCAAGTGGGCCCCATTGCTGGAAGGTGGTGTCTTGGCATTGCATGATTGGTTTTGGGTCCTTTTTTATCTCTTTTGGTTTGCCAAATGACTTAGGAGAGAGAGGGAGGTTGCCTATCAATAAGACATCCTCCAATTTGTATTCTCCACAACCATTGTCCAAGAACTTGATTTGATTATCTGGTTGGGATGATGTGGAGGCAACATTTGATGTGTCAGATGGAGGTGTTGGCGAGGGTCTATTTAGTGGGCAATGATACAGATGCTTCCCCTCTAATAGTTTGCAATATTGAAAAGGTTGGGGGTCACCTTTGATAGTGATCTCTCTTCCATTATAGGGGAATTTGATGCATTGGTGATAGATGGAGGGTACGGCCTGCAAGGAATGAATCCATGGCCTCCCAAGGAGAATGTTGTAGGGGAGATCAAGATCTAGTAATTGACAAGGGGTTTCAATTGTAATGGGGCCCACTTGAAGAGGTAAAATGATCATGCCCTTTGAAATTCATTATGCATCATCACATGCCTTTATTGTGATCCTTCCTGATGTGTCTATCAGATCCTCAGAAAGTCCCAATTGTTTTATTAATTTGTATGTGCACAAATTAGGCCCGGATTCACCATCTATTAGGATACATTTGACCTTGTGCTTGTGGATAAGAGCTTCAATGTGCAAAGGTTTGTTATGGTCTTCATCTGCGGGAGCATCTTTGGAGTTAAATACAATGTGTTGCTGGGCAACAAGGTTTCCAATGAGGGCTTGGAATTGGGTGGCATTGATGTTATCTGGAACGCGTGATTGGAGAAGGGCTTGTTCCAAAATTTCTTTATGGACCGGGGAAGTCTTGAGAAGTTCCAAAATGGATATCTGCGCAGGTGTCTTCCCAAGTTGATCAAAGAGGTCATATCAGTAGGTGGAAGATATGGGTGGGGGCTTTGGTGGGGGAGGGACTCCTTGGATGGTGACCCTTCCTCAACGTGTAGTTGCATTGCAGTCATTCTAGAAATGGGAAGTGGAAGGCGTGGCGCCTTGAATGACTATTCGAGCAGGGTTTGGTCTGTTTTGGGAAGAAGGAGGATTAACTCCTTGGATGGTTATGACATTGACATTATTGTCTATAGGTTCAATGTGACCTACCAAAAAATCAAAACCGGTTACATGATTAGCATAGTCATAACCCATTGAGTTAGATGATGAGTCTTTTCCTTTATCATGCTTCGGGAAGGGTTCCTATTACATTTTGAGTTTTTCATTGTTATTACCAGGTTTTGTATTTGCTATCTCAATCTCCCCTCTATCAATGAGATCTTGTATGTAGATCTTCAGTTTCATACACTTTCGTATATCATGTCCCTTGATACGATGGTATTCACAATACTAATTTTCATTATACCATCTTGGTTTAGGTTGATTGGGGTCAAACGGGCGAGTGATTGGAAAAACCACTATACCTGCTTGGACAAGTTTTTGAAACACCACTTCAATAGGCTCAGCCAGAGGAGTGAAATCTCTTGGAGTCCTGTTATTCGATCGGGGTGGTCATCCCTGGATTGAGACATTGTTGTCAGGTTTTTGGGATTGATTTTGGTTGTTGAATTGATGATTGTTGGTGGTTGATTTTAGGGGAGCAGCCACATTTTGGACCCACTTTGCATCAGTTATACCATCATTGACCACATTTTTGTTTTTGGACCAGAATTTTGGCTTGTCATTATAATAAGAGGAAGAACTTTGTGTTGATTTCTGGTAATGTTTCAAGGTTCCTTCCTCCAACAAGACACGTTCGAGGGCGAGGCCCTTATCTATCAATTTTTGGAAGGATTTGATACATTGAGATATTAAAGGTCTTGAAAGTTCAGGCACCAAGTTCTTTTGCAATAGCTCAATTTGATGTTGTTATGGCATGTCCCACTGGAATTTCTTGATAAGATGTCGCCATCTTTGTAGGAAATTGGAGAAGGTTTCTTCGAGCCTTTGTTTTGTATTACATAAGTCCATCATAGAAACATCATTACCCATGTTGTATGCATAGTGGGCCACAAATTTTTCTGCCAAGTCTGGAAAAGAGACAAAGGAACCTCATGGTAAAGATGAAAACCATGCCAAGGCATCTCTCGTGAGACTCTTGGGAAAGAGTCTGCAAAGATAAAGGTCACTATAGGAGACTTCTTGGTATAAGATGTGGAATTCTCGGACATGGTCGCGGGGGTCTCCTTTGCCTTCATGCTTGGTGAATTTAGGAATCTCAAATCCTAGGGGATATGGTGCAACTAATATAGACGGGTCGTAAGGACAAGGGTAAAACTCTTCGAATGAGTAAGTTTTCCTTTTATTAGTCCTTTGTTTCATGTCTTTGATGATATTTTTCATGTCTTGAATTTCCTTGATGAGGTCTTGTTGTGGGCTTTGATAATGATGAAGTGTATTTGCCCCAAGAATTGGATGAACCAAAGAAGGTGCACCACCACCAATATATTGATATGATGGGGAGGTGGGAACATGGGATGTGATGACTGATGTCATTGGGGTTTGAGTGACAATTGGTTGTGGTCCGCCAACTGTTGTGATGGGATTGAATACGGCCCGAATAAAATTTGCGACATTGTTGGGAGGAAGGGAAGTTTGTGGAATATAAATTTGTGGTTGAATAGAAGGAGGTGGTATAGAAGTTTGTTGGAGAATGGATGAGATCGGATTTGATAGTGGTATGGATTGTAAGAGGAAGAAGGTGGGATGGAGACCACGGTGGGAGGTACCGTGGGTGGCATTGGTTGAGCCTGGATGATTGATGGGGCTGCAATTGATTGAGTTTGAATAGTAGGTACAGCACTTTGTGTGGGAGCGAGGTCTCCTTGTGGTTGTTGGGTGAGAGCGGATCTATTAAATTCAAGCGGAAGTTGAGCTCCATGTTCAAGGAGAGTTTTCAGAAGTGCAGTAAGGTTGTGTTTAATAAACTTTTCTATCATCTCTTGGTTATAAGAATCCGCTAGGAAAGTTTGCACTTTCAGACAAAGTTCATCTTGGTTAACCATGTCAATATTTTGACTTTGATCTTGATCGCTAGGTTGCCCACTTTGTGTATGATCTTGCATGGGATCTTCATATAGGACACCAATTTCTGGCATGCCATATTGTTGTTCAACCATCTTTTTCTTTTGGGATCGAGTTGCGACCATACACGATATTTGTGATGAAAAGACTTAGGAAAAATGTGATGAAAAGACCTAAGAAATTTGTGATGAAAGGATTTAAGAAATTTGAGGATGAAAGGACTTAAGAAATTTGTGATGAAAGGATTTAAGAAATTTGAGGATGAAAAGACTTGAGAAATTTGTGATGAAAGGATTTAAGAAATTTGTGATGAAAGGAATTAAGAAAATTGAGGATGAAAAGATTTAAGAAATTTGAGGATGATTGATGAAGAAGGTATGGTAGTGATGGTTTAGAAGAAATTTGATGACTAGGTTGTCTTTGGTATGAACATGAAGGATCAATTCGAATGGCAAGTTGTATGAAGGGATACAACCACCCTGATTTGGATGATAGTTGGTGTTTCAAAGGACAAACTTGAATGTTAATGGAGATGACAGACTCTTAGCTTCTCTCTTAGGCTTATGAAAAATGGGATGGACAGAGTTTTGATGCAATTTTGGACTTTGTGTGGGTAATGACTTGGACAATTGTTTGTGTCTTGACAAATATTTTTGCAAAGTGTTTGGGGATAGTGATGTGTTTTTAGTCTACTCTTGGCAAGTATGTATCAAACAAAGCAAACACAATGATCAAATGCATATTATATCAAAGACACTCATGCTCATATACAACATTCTTAAGGCTGACAAGGACAATAGTCATTGAATCCCAATTGGTTTCCCATTTACGCTTACCCAAAATGGACACTTAGATGCTTGACCCCACTGGCTCCCCTCCACAGCACTCACTTCTCAGGGCAGCCAAGCATCAATTCCCATGAAAACTCCTCATGGTGAACTTTGTGTCTCTACTAAGGGTCGTAAGAATATGGGCCGCTTCAGAGCTCCGACCTTCTATACCAATGACTAGAAGGTTTTTGGCCACTATGAACAAGGTGTTTAGTAAGTCTTCCCGTTAGGAGCTACCCTTTGAAGTTGCGCAAGTGCAATTGAGGCCTATAGCCCAACGAAGCACCAAGAACTTAGTAGTCACGCAAGCATGATTGAGATCTCTAGGATCCTACTAAGCACCAAATGTGAGATTGAACTCTCATATAGCCCCAACCATTAACCCTTTCGTAGTCAATGGCCTATTTATTATAGTGAGTTGGGAACCCCAGGTCCGGGTGTACTCACTTGGGTCGTTCCCCTCTTACCTTCTCAAATAGCAAGTTGGGAGGGCAAGCCCGCTAGAGGTAAACACACAATCAAACAAGAAAAGGTTGGAGGGTCTGGATTTCTGATCGTCTAGTAAGACGAGAGCATACTTTCCTACCTTTACGTTTTTCTCAAAGACACATAAGACAATGGTTCATTCCATTTTAATTAATATCTAGGTGCCTAATTTAAATAAATGCACAATATTTGGTTGAATCAGCTAGGCAACCTGCAAAGCCACTTGATTAGTAGTTTGAAAATTGGAGTCTTCAAAAAGCATCCTACAAAACAACTTAATTAGTAGTTTGGAAAAATAGAGTCTTCAACAAGCGTCCTGCAAAAAATAACAAAATGACAAAAATATTAATTTTTTTTTATTTTTTGGGAATGAATAGAAAAACATGAATAAAAACTTTTTTACTAATGACAAATGTGGATTTGAAGAAAGCTTTGATGGGTAAATGGGGTTTGACTAGGTTTTTGCCACTTTTCAAGGGATAGGTAAGCGAAAAATGGGGATTTTGGAGAGATGAAGGAATGGGAAAAATTTTCAAAGAGGGGCAAAGAAGAAAAAGTTGGAGATGGATAATATAGGAAAAATTTGGAGGTGATTGGATAAAAGGGGAAGAAGTTATGGCAAACCCTAAAAATAGAGAAATATGGGATTTAGGCTTCAAGAAGTGGATTTTTGGGATAAGGCCCCGAAGGAAGAAAATGTGGAAAATGGCAATGCGAAGAATCTGGTGGAGTTTGGAGGAAAATGGAGTCAAGATAAAGAAGATAATTTTTTTTTTTTATTATTATTTTTTTTAACCTTAGATTTAACAAAGCAAACAAAAACCCTAGATTTAATAGAGCAGAAACCCTAAATTTAATAGAATAAAAAAAATGTCAAAGGTCTGGATTTCTGATTGTCTAGATAGACAAGAGCATAATCTCCTACTTTCACACTTTCCTATGGTCAGACAGATTATATTTAAATAGAGCAGATAACAGGAAATGAAAAATAAAGAAATGCAGACTACAGTTAGCGCCTAAAATTTTTAGACAAATTAATAGAGTAGACAGTAGCACTAAACAGATAGAAAAGTGTCAAAGGTCCTAATTTCTGATTGTCTAGATATACAAGAGCATACTCTCCTATTTTCACACTTTCCTACAATCAGAGCATACAGTCGCACTAAACATAATAGAAAAATGAAAGGTCTAGATTTTTGATTCTCTATGTAGACAAGAGCATACTCTCCTACTTTCACACAGATTATAATTAAACAGAGCAGATAACAGAACAAATAACAAATTGAATAACAGGAATTCAAATTCTCACAAAACACTCGTGCTAATCGCAGAGCTATCGTGCTAAAACAGAAATAGAAACAGAAATAGAACAGAAACAAAACGAAACAGAATCAGAAAAGAAGCTATTGCGCAGAAATACAAAGTCACTATTATGGAACCTGCAAAAAAGATTTTTTTTTTTCTGCAGTCGCGCTATTCAGGAACCTGCATCTCACAACTCACAAAACTCTAAAAAAAAAAATTAGTTCTTAGGGACGTGGGTCCCACCGGGCGTGCCAAAATGAAGAGGGGAAAAAAGATTTGAAGATCAAATGATCAAAACATAATGAAATAAACATGCAGAATGCTAAAATATCATTAAAAGACCATTTCACCTTGCTATTTTACCTTCTCCTTCGGATTAAGCTTGATGAAGTGAAGGTGCCCCTTGATAATGCTCCACTTGATGTGCTCCTTTGATTGATGGATGTGAATGGCTCTCCAATGTTGTGCACAAATGGAATGGAATTGAAAAATGATAAGGATGAGATGATCAAGTTGCCAAGATGATTTTCTAGGCTCAAAAGGGGCAACATAAACTTACTGGATTTCAAGATGTTTTGAATGAAGGGATGGAGCCCTATTTTATAGGAAGAGGAGAGGAAAACGGATGGCTAAGATGAATTTGAGATGAAGGACTAAGATTTACTTGTGAGCTCACACAAGGTCCAAGAGAGGGTGTGGAGACCAAGAAATATGCCTTAAAGACATTTCGTATCTCCACCCTCCACAAGGTGCATTGGAAGAATTAAAAATTCTCCAAAAAAAGATATTATGGGGATTGGAGGAAAAAAAAGAATTAAAAATTCCTTGGGAGATGGAATGCCTGGAGGAATGTGAGATTTTGAAAATCTTACATTCACCTAGGAAAAGAGCATTTAAGGCTAGTGGCTGGATGAAAAGGACAAAGAGTTGACTTTGTGGCTAATCATGATGATTAACCATTAACGACTCATTAGGAGGGGGATTAGAGGAAATATTAGGTGGGATTAATATTTGTAGGAGAATTTGACTAGGAGAGAGAATGAGTGGAGGGAATAAAAAATTAGAAGAATAATGTTAAGTGAGTTTAGGGAGCTTCTAGAAGAATTTATTGTTAGAAAAATGGTGTCTCAACCTTGCATTTATGTGAGGTTACTATTTATAGTAAGTTTTCATTTGAGCACAAAATGGTGCGAAACTCTCCTTGAAGCTTCTGGTTGGCTAGATAAGCATTCCGGTAAAGTTGCGTCGCAAGGTCACAGCTAGTTTTGAAGATATTAAAGTTTTCATCTTGGAGGGGTGCAATAAAATGTTTAAACTTAATTTTGGGGACTTTAGTGGCTCCGAAACGCCCTGAAAAGTGGCCGTAACTGGTGAAGCGGGTTACGAGGTGATAGAGCACTTCGCGAGCTTTTCGGCGCTTCAAACGGTTCGTCAATCGAACACCCAGTTCTCAAGTTATGGCCTCCGGAAGTTTGTACTCCTGAAATAGGAAAAATAATTTGTATCGGATACATAAATGAGCTGTAAAAAGGTAGCGACATGTGTTGATGTGTGCTTTAACATGTCATAGGGCATCTAGAAGGGAGATAAGGTCGGCTACACCTTATTGGGTGGTTTTAACCCATGGTTTTGTAATACCGTTTGATGGTTTCTTGTATTGTATCTCCTATTTATGAGGTGTGAGAGATAGAGGTTGTGTGTAAGAGCCCTATGGCTATTGAGTTGCCTCTGAATCTCTGATTAGTGGTACTCCTGCGAAGAGCTTGCTCTGCAAGTATGTTGTAATCTGTTTTTGATTGCTGAATAAAATATTGAGCTGCTTTTGGAGGGTGGGGTTTTTCTCCCAAAAGGGTTTTCCCCACGTAAATCATTGTGTTGTGGTATGAATGTTATTATATCTATTTCTATTTTCTATAACTGTTGTAATGATCTGAAAATTTTTTGCATTACCCTCCTCTCAAGGTTAGTGTAGGAAGTTGTTTCCACTACTTAACTTCCTTACATTTATTAGGTTAATGATGAATTAAGAAGATGATTTGTAGGAATCATGTCGGTTAACTAATTAATTGAAATTAATTAGCTAAGAGGAAGATTTGTGAGGATTTGATTTTTTTAAAAGAATAAAGAAAGGAATTGATTTATTAAATAAATCAACTGTATGCTATAGTGACAATATTAATTATATTTAATTAATATTGAGAGGAATTTGAATTAACATAATTAATTAATTAATTATGTGAGGAAGTAAAAATAATTAAAATAATTATTTTTAAGTGTCTACAGAAGCATGTAAAGATGAATGTCAATTGAAAGCTATGGAAGAAGAAATAGATCAGATTGAGAAGAATAACACATGGACTTTAGTTCCCCGACCTAAAAATAAGAATGTTATTGGAACTAAATGGGTTTATACGAATAAATTGAATGAAGATGGTCAAGTTGTAAGAAACAAGGCTAGATTGGTTTGTAAAGGATATTATCAGAAGGAAGGAATTGATTATGGAGAAACATTTGCACCTTTAGCTAGGATTGAAGCTATAAGATTATTTCTTGCCTATGCTACACATAAAAACTACAAGGTTTATCACATGGATGTCAAGTGTGCATTTTTTAATAGGGATCTTGATGAGGAAGTTTATATTGAGCAACCTAATGGTTTTTCACTTTTAAATGATAAAAACATGGTTTAAAGGTTAAGGAAAGCTTTATATGGATTGACACAGGCACCTCGAGCTTGGTATGCAAGATTAGAAAAATATCTTTTGAAGCTTGGTTTTACTAAGGGTAATGGTGACATTAATTTATATTATAAGGTCTCTGATGATGATATATTGATTATTGAAGTATTTGTTGATGACATTATTTTTGGAGGTGAAGATAAGTTGTGCATGGAATTTTCTAAGAATATGGAGAAAGAATTTGAAATATCTATGATTAGGGAAATGATACTTTTCTTAGGTTTACAGATTACTCGGACTGATAAAGGTATTTTCACCTGTCAAACTAAGTATGCTAGGGAATTGTTGAAGAAATTTGGTATGGGAGATTCTAAACCGGTAAGTACTCCTATGGTTACAAGTAATAAATTTATAAGGAAAGATGTTTCTACGCCGGTAAATCCTACAAGATAAAAATCTATGATTGGAGGTCTGCTTTATTTGACTCAGACTAGGCTTGACATAATGAATATTGTTTGTATTGCATCTAGATATCAGAGTGCTCCTAAAGGAAATCATGATAGTGCGTTGAAAAGGATTTTTAGATACTTGCAAGGTACATCTGACTATGGTTTGTGGTACCCTAAAGATGGCAACTTTACTTTATGTGCATATATAGATTTTGATTGGATTGGAGATGTTGATGATCGGAAAAGTACTTTCGGTGGAGCTTTCTTTCTTGGAAAGGAGTTGGTTTGATGGATCAGCAAGAAACAATCATGTACTTCTTTATCTACTGTTGAAGCTGAGTATGTTGTTGCTACAACTAACTGTACACAAGTTCTATCGATGAAGCAAATATTGAAGGATATCAAAGTGCATTGCACTGGACCAATAGTTATTCACTGTGATAACTCTGCTGCTATTGACATATCAAAGAATCTGGTATTTCACTCTAAGACAAAGCACAAATCTATCAAGTATAATGTTTTGAAGGAGAAGGTGGAAGAAAATGAAGTTAGACTAGTTTATGTGAATAATAAAGAGGAGATTGCAGATATTTTCACTAAACCTTTTCCTAAAGAATCATTTGAGTACCTGAGAGACAAATTAGGGGTTTCTGCCCCTTCGACAGAGAACTAATTGATGTGATTTGGCATCAGTACGGTATGCATTATCAGAGATATTATTCATTCGAGTATTGATGTGGGGATGCTACTACCCTGGGGGAGTAGTTAGCTTTGTGATTCAGTGGTTTTTGTTTTTGCTTTGATATTTTTGTTAGATTTCCAGCATTGATGTCAAAGGGGGAGAGATATTGATGTGAAAAAATTAAGGAGTTGTATACATTAGGGAGAGAGATATATGTGTAACATAGAGCTTTATAGAGAAATCATTCACAAGGGGAGTTTGGTCATTGTTTCAAAACTTCATTGCTATATCTTTATGTGGGAGATTATTGGTTGTGTTCCATTGGGGGAGACTTGTTTGGCATTCCTTGGCACTTGGATGTTTTTCACATCTAGTGTTGCCATCAATGCCAAAAGGGGAGATTGTTGGCCATTTGGAGGAATTGATTATGTGTTGCATTGATGTTTTGTCATTGATGTTAACACTACCTATTTTGGATGCTTTACTGGCACCCTTCTGGTCCTGGTAGGATGTGTGGTTTCTAGTTTGTTTGGATACGACATGATCCAGTATGCTTTAGTATGTTTGGGTTATGGAATTGTCTTATTCATGCTACTCATGTTCATATTCGGTCTGTTGGTTTTGTTTTGGTGATCAGATGCTATCTTGTTTACTTGGAAGCTTGGTTTGTGGTTTTGGTGAGGTTTTCACCGGCAAAGCTTTGATTAAGATCTTTGATGATATGCATAAGTGGTGTTGGTGCATCTTCTGGTATGGTTTCAAGATGCTTATGGTGATCATGTTAAAGATTTGGCAGATTGGGATCATTTATTTAGTGTGTGTGGACCTATATTGGGTCTCGGTTGATCTAGGTTATGGATCGGCTTAATATAACATGTGGATTGGACCTCTCGATGTGTTTTTGGGATGTCTTATGGGTTAGATATTATTTTTTTGGCCTAAAGCCGACATTTTTTGTAATTATGTAATTGGTTTATTGTCTGGTGGCCGACCTAATTGTTTATGGTCGAGGGTTTGTATATATATGATGTAAGATCTCATTGTAGATCATCATGGTCATAGGAAATGAATATGGGTATGTAATGTGCGAATAATGTAATGTCATTCAGGCAGAGGATTTGGTCGATCATTGGAGATAGAGTTGGGTTTATGTAAGAGGATTTAGTCCTCCAGTATTGAGCTTAACCAGATTTGTATTAAGGCATAGGAGATGTTATCTTTGCAATTCATTCATTCTTTTGGATTGTAGTCTGGATTTCTATGTAGTCAGTGAGACTCCGTTTACGATGGGCAGTACACTCTAGGTTGTTGACCTTCCTGCAAGTGCAGACCCCTCAATTGTAATTCACATACTTACTACAAAAGTATTATCTGACTATGGGTAGGCTTCCCACCATGGTTTTTCCCTTTACCAGGTTTTCCACGTATAAATCTTTGTGTCATGTGGATGGTATTTATTCTCTCATTATTGTTTATGCTAATTGGTTTATCTGTTATTCCGGTATTTGGTTTAAGCATTCTAGTATTAATGTTTTGGGTTCCAGTATTAAAGTTTTAATTGCTAAATTATTTGGTGATTTGTGACAACTGATTAACCCCCCCGCCCCCACTCTTAGTCCTATGGTGTGCTCAAGAAGAATGAAGTCATATGATAGAATACATAGATTAAATATATGAAAATGTAATAAAATATGATGAATGTATGAGATAAATTAAATATATTATTTGACAAAATATATATGATCCTATTTAATATTTGGTGGTCTATGTTTGTGTGTATTTTATTTTGTTATAGTTTATTATTATAAACATGAATAATCCCTTCTCTAATTACATCACACTAGATTATTACATTAAGCATATTTCAAACCAATCTCCATGTTGGTTCCCAAATGAACAGATCCTATATCCTAGAGAAATAGCCACTAACTCATAAATAGACCTAGGATTGGATTTGGCCAATGAACAAGATTCGGCATAAAAGCTGCAATATTCTGCTCTTCAGGCTCTGCAGGACCTAGGTGGGTATCCCTATTGCAATGTTATACAACATTTTAGCTTTATATACACAAACATTGCACTGTATAGAAGATGCTTTCAATAAAAATATACCAAGGAAAGTATGATGAACTATAACTTCTATCTTGAACCTTATCTTGTATCACTTTTCTTGCATTGAAAGTTGTCTCTAATATATTCTACTCTTAATCCATAAAAACTGAAAAACTTAAATATAAAAGGTGAAATAAGAATGTGAAAATGATCCTAAAACTAAGAAAAGTGCAACTAGTTCCTTTTTAAGGGGAATACAAAGTCAAATAACAGGCCTAATGATAAATGACATCATATTATCAGCATTAAGATTCAATACTAAACATCTAATACTTGCTTAACATTCTCAAAATGAGAACGCATCCACTCTTTCCTCATACTTTCTCAGATACATATTGCAATGTTTAAGACAGAATTTAATTCATTTACTGAAATGAAACCCATCAAATAATGCACATTCTCCATTAGAGAAGACAAGCTAAAATATCATTAACACTTTAGCTTATACAATAAAACACCAGAGATTGGAGCAATAAAATGAATGTATTCTTTATTGATTTTCAAAAGATGATTGATACACTCATGATAAACTAATTTTTCTCTTTAAACTTGCAAAAGACTAACTGTTATTATATTTCTTTATAGCGTCCCTAGTACATACTAATCAAAATTTCAAAATCCTTCTTCTTGAATCCAAATTCCCTTTTATAACACAAGGGAGAAAAAAATCCTCAGGCCAAAGAAGACACATTGCATTACAAATTTGACCTAAATCTTAGGTCCTTGGTTCTCTACATGCAATCTTGATGCATTTAATGAAGGCAGTTGAGAAGGAATCATCTTGGGAGCTTGGGCTATGGACCTGCACAAGATATCCTCACATTTTTCTTCATATCTTCTCCTCTCAGGGTCAAAAGTGCAATCTGGCATTCAGTGGCAGGTTTCTTCGAGACTGGTCCTTACTAGTTGAGCACTCTAATCATTCTCCCAAAATAGACAACCTGCACAAAACTTTTAGCAGTGACAAAAATGGAATGATTGAGACTAGTCTTCTTTTTCCAAAGAACATTACTTTCTATGCAATACTTCTATTTCATTAATCGGCCAAGAAAAAGCCCTTAAGCCTTGCAACTTACTCATTGTTTCTTTTGTCTTGTGGGTTGACATAGTTGTTGCTCCCAAAGTAAACCTGTGATACATTAAATCAACCTCCATAATTTTATCAATAATATCATAATATGTATCACCTTGGGTCAGATCAATAGCTAGAGAAGTCAAAACTGCATTGATGGCATCTTGGAAGCCTTGCTTCCACTCTTCTAATCTTTTGATTTTTTCCTTACTCTATCAAAACTATGGGGATATCCCACTTTTTCAGCCCTTGGAAATAATTAATCATCCCCATCAATGTTTTCTTCTCATCCTCTATGTTGGGAAACTCCTGAATCAATAAATTATAATTCTTCCAACTTACCCCCACAATTTGGGGTGGAGAGTCTGCATTCTTGACTGCCAAAATGACTTCCTTTAAAATTTGATACTTTGGCAGCCAATTAATCCCGATGGGTTGAATCAATGAAAGAATCTCATCTAGTTGGACAAGAAGCTAAGATGTCAGAGAACATGAAGTATGTACCCCATTCAAATTATTAATAATCTTATTTGAAATCCGCAAAAATGAAGATTTCTTGATTTCAAAATAATTATATTCAGCCTCATCTCTGACCCTTTACAATGATTTGTTCATCCTTTCCAATTATTCAAGTCTAATTCCTCCTAAAGAATCTACAGTCATCTTCTTTATTTTCTCCTTTAATGCAATATTTTCAATAAAAAACCTATTGTGGCTTACATTTAGGGGCACATGCATGTCCTTCAGCCTTACATGCTTTTGCTCAAGATCTTCAACTACTAGCTGAGCAAATTGGACTGGATGTAATGTGATTGCTATAGCCTCAGATGCAGTAGTATCCTCTAGTGTCCTAACCATTGCATCCCCTGTCTTTTGTTGTCCACCCTGAAAAACCATAGGCTTCTAAAAATTTGTGGCCTTAGCCCATAGAGAAAAAACATTTAGGATTATTCTTACTCTTTAGCAAAATTGGGGTCCTTCAGCCGCATGGTTTAATCTCACAAGAAAATTTTCTAAAAATCCCAAATGGGAACAAGAAGCATGCCACTATTTTGTATAATTTCCCTGGCTTCTTCAAGGGTGCATCTGAAGCTATTCCTATCAAAATTCCTAATCTCCTCATCAGATAAGCTCTTTAATTTTTCCCTAAGCCAAAAAAATTTGAACTAGGGAGAGTTCACAAAATCGGCATCTGCTATAAATTTCTTTGAAGCAACAATCCTTTCATCATCTATTTCTTCTATAGATATTATTCTTGGGATGATGGCCCTATCTGAATCATTGAGGACTTCAGTAGCTTCATCTTCATGAAATGTTTTCCATAGGGAAGAAGGTGGTGGCACATTTTCATCAAAACCTTCTTGAATGTCTACAAAATCATACATTTTTGCTTTCCCCTTCTCAATTTTTCTTTCCTGTCGAGCAAAGGCTGTCTTTCTCTTTGTGCATCATGTTGAGAGGTTCTAGGAGACAGCTCTTCAGTTGTTACTAATTTTACCTTGATTTTGTATACTATAGGGGCTGGATCAATTGGCCTTTCTTCAAATTCAACCCCTTTATCCTTGGCATCCCTTATCTCCATCTCATTCTTTATTATGTCATTCACCTTTCTAATTATGAAAGACATCCTAGCAAAATTATTCTGAAATTTTCTGCAAATACCCTTTGAATTAGGATCCTCCTGCTTCCATTCCCTGTCAAGATTCTTCATAAGTTCCCACTTTTTCCTTCTTTGATGCACATCAGCAGGGAAGGTATTTCTGATTAGGTCTTCTCTTTCATCAAAAGAATGACAAAATCCTTTCTTCTTTAGCTTGTTTATTCTAAGATCATTTATACATCCTACGGGGTCGAAATGCCTAGCTTGGGCAACCTTTAATTTATAGTTTTTAACCAAAAAATTTTGTACCTTCTCTAAAGTATCATACCCTAAAGTGAATTCATCAAAAATAGTCACCCTAGGGAGGAGCTTCCCTTTCTTATCAGTTTTAATTTGATCCTTCTCCATCCACATCATCTGCCAAATGAATTCAATAAATGCTAGCCTTGGAGAAACAAAAAGTGGCAACATATGCGGTTATTTCTCACACCCATAGACCCTAATGATAGTGCAGTTGCCATAGAAAAATAATTCCCCAATATTATGGGTGAATGCACCTTCAAGACATACCAATCCATCAGCCCTGCAACTTCTTACTCTCAAAATTTTGATGATGTTCTTGGGCAGCCTTGGCAACCCAAATCCGAGCCTTGACAAAATATTTATGACAAAATGATCAAAGAAAACACGGTAATCACTAAACCTAGACCCCTTTATCCCATACTTGAGTCCACCTCTGCACTGGCCACTCAAAACCCGTGTATGGGTCATTTGTCCTTATCATCAATTTTGGACCCCAGTAAGCTTTGTTTTGATTAAGAATCAAATGGCACAATAAAGAGTAATGTTTGAACTCCAGCTTCTCATCTTTATTTTTTTCTCTAATTAACCCCTCATGCAGCTTGTCATGAATGATAATTTCAAAATCATATAATTCATTTATTGAAGGGTGTTGGATGTTGATAGCAATCATCATGAAATCAATGAGCTTTTGAGTAAGCCCACAATCTACTCCAAGAATTTGCCCCAATACATAGTAGGTTTTAACAAAGTAGGGTTCAAAGCATTACATTTTGAAAGGCTCCCTTTTAGATGGCAACATAATTCTGCAAATTCTTGAAAATTTTTCTCATGAAGGGAGGAACAAAGTCCCTTCTATACCTATCTTTTTTATATTCATAGTCCCTTTGTAGATTGTCCCTGTTGATACCCTTGAGGGAAGACCCATCCAAACCAAAACACTCAACAATGGCCCTGTGTGAGATGTCCAATAGGATAAAGCCTTCTACAATTCTTACAACTAGGCTTGGAGCATCATCAGCTTTAGCCAATTTCCTTATCAACATAGGCTCAATAAAAATATTTGGTGCCACCAGCTTCCCCAAATTCAATGTCCAAGGGTTGGATATTGGGACAAGCTTGTCTTCATTGCCATAAAAATAGTAAAAAATGTCCCCGCCTCTTTCCTTTGTGAAATTATCTTTGCACCCTACCTCATTATCATTGAAGGCAATTCTGAGATTATCATGCATAGTGGAGCCCTCAAATAATTCCAAGAGGTCTTGGCATAAACTTCTTGTTTGTCTTGATGTCCTCTGTGCAGCCTCCTCTACTTTTTGTTCAACTTCATGTTTCAACTCCTCTAAGGTCATTGCAAGAGCAAGAGGGGTGGTAGGCATTGTTGTTGTCCCTATCTGGGCAGATGATTCTCCCTTTGATGGTTGCCTAGGTTGCCTTGCAATTTTGGGGGTTGGCTTATTTGCAGGAGCAATTTTTGTAGCTTTCTCCTGAGGGTTTTCCTTCTGAGGATTTTCCCCTTGAGGAATTGGGGTTTCTTTAGTAGGAGGGTTGGTTATAACAAGGGCACTTTCTGCATGAGGAGGAGTTTCAGTAGTGGGTTCTTCAACAAAGGTTGTTTGGGCAACTCTTCTCCTCTTCTAGGTTGGTCTTCTAGCTTTCGGAGCTGAAGACTCACTGTCTGAGACAACAGTGGTAGTCTTTTGATTTATTTTTCTTTTCTTCTTTTTAGCCTTTTCCTTTGGAGCGGAGCTATCTTTGGCCTCCTCGAATGCTTGCAGGGCAGCTCTAACTTTTGGCTCTACGGGGGGAGCACTTGTTATCTCTTGCAGAGGAGAATTCATATCAACAAGTGTAGCTTCAGTGATGGGAATTAAGGAGTTGGATTCTGCAACAGGGGTTTTCTTTATGGTGGGGCTGGTAGATTTCTTAGCGGGAGAAGCCATTTTACCACTAAAAACTAAGCCTTAGAAAATTAAAAGAAAATGCAAATCTACAAGCTCTAGGGCACACAGAAAATGCTCTACGTACACACAACTATATCACCCTAACAATGCACAAGGATGGTGAGATAATTGACTTACTATTTTTTTCTTAGCTAAATTGTTGGAGGGTGCACTGGTTCATTGAAATTCACTCTTCTTCTCGCTCAGGAAACACTAATTTTCTTTCAGTGGCAAGGTAAGGAAGAATACAAATAAATTTCTCTTTTATGGCGTTGCCATTAATTATTCTCTGCTAGATAGAGTTAGTCATTGGTGCCAGATTTGAATTTCATCTATTGATTAAGAAATAAACAGCCAAGATTGTCCTTTGACATCCTCTAAATGGTGACTTGAGATTTTATGAAGCTCCTTCAACCACCTTTGGCTTGTCAATTTTTTTATCAATTTGAGTTATTCCATACCTCCCATGATCTTTACTATCTATGTGGGATAAATTTTCCTTGTATTTGTTTTTCTTTCTTATCCCACGGCACCCAAGAGAATCTCATTCATCATCACGAGATAAGCTTCTGCTATCTTGAACTTATCGGCTTCTATCTCTTCTTATCCCACAACACAATAGTTCTCCTTGTTCTCCTTTGTGAGACAAAGCTCTAAATATATTCTTTAGGAATCCCCTTATCACGTGTTTCTCATAGCCCTCTATCTATCTATTGCTTAAGAATTCTTTTCTTCATGTGTCTACCCCTCGCAGGATAAGACTACAAACTAATGGTCTCTTAGCCCATAACCTATCTCTTATCCCCACGGGAATGCACAGGATAAGAAATCCTCTTGCCTTTGGCTTACAATTCTTATCCCGTGACCCCTTTTGAATGGGTGAAACTCCTTGTGGGATAAGGCTTCTTCATAATCCTTTGTTACTCCTTATCCCGCAGGACCAATCTTTGAAAATGAAGAATACAATGGGTCAAGCCTCTATACTAGTTACCCTCTCCACTATCTCTTATCCCGCACTACCACTTTGACGGCTTGGAAACCTTGTGGGATAACATTTCCTTTGTAATTTTTATTTATTTCTTATCCTGCAAGATCATCTTGGTGTCCCTAAGACACTGCAGGATAAGCCTTTCTTCAGTGTTCCTTGTCTTCCCTTATCCCGTGTGGTCATAGTGCATACTAAAAACTACTACGAGATAAGATTTTATTCTTGTCAGTCTTGTGAATGCTCCTTATCCTACATGATCCTTTTACTGTTATGAATCAACTGTAAGATAAGAATTTCTTTGTATTTTCTTTAGACTTCTTATCCCATGGTGCTATATCACTACCTCAAATGTGCCATGGGATAACACATCCTCTTGAGTAGTGCTATTTCCTTATCCCGCGGGGCTGAGACTTTCTGCTAAAATGCTCACGGGGTAAACTTTTCTTCATATTTTGCTTTGACATGCTTATCTCACACAATAGTATCACTAAGGTGCACACTTAAGTGAATATTTTAAGCACGTGGAAACTTTTTATTGGTGGAGTGATTGTGCGCGAGGACCTTCCTAGGGGATTTTAGAGCTTTATGTCATGGGGATTTTTGCAGCACTTAGGGATATAGTAATAATTTAAAAGCAATGGCTTCAACTAGTGATTCCTAGTGCACGGGGCCAGTAAACCAACGATAAAAAGGCCTCCTGACCATGACTTAAAACAAGGTCACTGACAAACACAAGTTAACTACAAAATATAACATAGCCCGGGGAGAACAAAGGGAAAATACATCTTGACAAAAATCCTTTTAAAAAACCTAAACCCTAGGGATTAAGAAAAATAGGCAAGGCACAATAAAAAGCCAATTTTTATCACTTCTAACACTCCAAATTGTGTTTTTATGTCAATATTTTGTTTCATTGATAGGACTTCAATTGTTGATCTGCTTGGGGAGGAAACATATCATAAAAAAAAAAGTTATAATAGAATATATAAGAAACAAGGGAAGTTAGAAGAATGTGGCAATACAAGATGAAATCAAACATCATGTGATGTTGTAATAACACACAATAAGGCATATCACTTATGGGGGGGGTGAACATTTAGATGATAGCATATAAATGAGGGAAATATTAAACACATTGACTATTGCGTCAAATCAAGTTTGACAATTAGGGTTGTATAAAGTTAGGTTACGAATGTTGGCCATTTAGAGGAACTGATTATGTGTTGCATTTATGTTTTGTCATTGATGTCAACACTAGTTGTTTTTGATGCTTTACCAACATTCTTCTGGTCCCAGTAGGATGAGTGGTTTCTAGTTGGTTTGGTTCTGGTATGATCCGGTATGCTCCGGTACAATTTGGTTATGGAATTGGCTTATTCTTGATACTCATGTTGATATTCAGTAAATTGGTTTTGGTCTGGTGATCAGATACTATCGTGTTTTCTTGGAAGCTTAGCTTGTGGTACCAGTGAGGGTTTCATCAGCAGAGCTTTGATGAAGATCTTTGATGGTATGCATAAGTGGTGTTGGTGCAGCTTCTGGTGGAGATTCGGGACATTGTTGGTGATCATGTTCAAGACTTGGTGGATTTGGGTCATTGCTTTAGCATGTGGACCTATATTCGGTCCCGGATGATCTAGGTTATGGATCAGCTTAATGTAACGTGTGGATTGGCCCTCTCGATGTGTTTTCGGGATGTCTTATATGTTGAATATTGTTTGTTTGATCTTAGGCCGACATGTTCTGTAATTATCTAATTGGTTTATTGTCTGGTGGTCGACCTGATTGTTTATGGTCGAGGGTTTGTATATATATGATGTAAGATCTCATTGTAGATCATCATGGTTATGGTTAAGGGATGTAATGTGCGACTAATGTAATGTCATTTAGGTAGAGGATTTGGTCAATCATTGGAGATTGAATTGGATTTTATGTAAGAGGATTTAGTCCTTCGGTATTGAGCTTAACTGGAACTTACTCAGGCATAGGAGATGCTATCTTTGCAGTTCAAACACTTCTTCAGATTGTAGTATGGATTTCTATGTAGTCAGTGAGACTCCTTTTGTGATGACCAATGCACTCTAGATTGTTGGCCTTGCTGCAAGTGCAGGCCCCTCAATTATAATTCACATATGTACTGCAGAAGTATTATTTGACTGTGGGTAGGCTTCCCACCATGGTTTTTCCCTTTACCAGGTTTTCCACGTATAAATCTTGGTGTCATGTGCATGCTATTTATTCTTTGATTATTGTTTATGCTTAATTGGTTTAAATGCTATTTTGGTATTTGGTTTAAGCATTCCAGTATTAATGTTTTGGATTTTGGTATTAAAGTTTTAATTTCTAAATGTTTTGGTAATTTGTGACAACTGATTAACCCCCCCCTCTCTCAGTTGTCTTTTGATTATTTGAACTATCTAACAATTGGTTTCAAAGCTTTGGTCCTCTCTACAGAAACCTTAAACACTTGAGGAAGATCCTATGGCGAATTAGAGTTCAAGTTCATCTAGTTCATTTGAAGCTATCTTTCAGAGATATATTCCTAGGCTTGATGGAATAAATTACATAGTATGGAAGATTCAAATGGAGACTCATCTGAGATGTCTTGGAAAAGATTTTTGGGAGATCACATAGAATGGTGTTACACCTCATAATCTAGTATTTGGCAATCCTCCTCTCGAAAACCTAGATAAGGAGCTTGAGAATGATTGTAGAGTAAGAGAATCCCTCTTGTGTGCACCTTCTAATCAACAAATAATGGGATTAACTGACAAATCATCTGGAAAGGCTATATGGGATAAGTTGGAGACTCTTAATGAAGGTGACCCTACAATGAAGATTGCTAAACTTGATGGTTACCAGGTGAAATATGAAAACCTAGAGATGGAAGAAGATGAAAGGATTACTGCATTCATGGAAAGGGTAAATGAGATTGTTATGGGAATTCAATGTTGTGGTGGACCTCTAAGTGAAGATGAAATTGTTTCTAAAGTCCTGAGAGCCCTAACACTAGCTTACAAGATGAAGGCTACTACTATTAATGAGTTGAGAACAATGGCTAATACATCTGTCAACAGAGATACTTTCATTGGGAAATTATCTACTTTTGAGCTTGAAGAATTTGGACCTTCTAGAGCTATGAAGATTGAACCTTCTTTTCATGCATCTGCATCAGCAACCGATAAGCAAGATTGGAAAGCTTTATATGCAAAGGAATTAGATGATATGAAGAGAGAAGATGATGAGTTTGAGAAACTTGAAGCACTATTTGCTACAAGAGTACCTAAAGGACCGGTTGGAAGTAAGTATGAAGGAAAAGCACCTTTTAAATGTTTTGCATGTAATAAGATTGGTCATTTTGCATCTAGATGTCCTAAAAGGAATTCAAGATTTGAAGAAAGAGTTAGAAGATCTTTTAAGCCTAACCCTAGATATCAGAATAAGTACAAGTACAGGAAAAACAAAGACAAATCATGCTACATAGCGGATGAGGAAGGTATTACTGACTCTAATGATGAACCGACAGAAGACTCTGCTAGTGGTTCCAGCAATGGAAAGGAATGGGTGCTCTTGGCTATCAAGGAAGATGTTTCAGCACTGGAAGAGAATGTACCTGAAGAGAAGGCACTTGCTGCTAAAATTGAGGACAAGGATGAATGGGTAATTGACAATGGATGTTCACATCATATGACTGGAGATAAAGGGAAGTTTTTTATCTTTGCAAGAATTTGATGGCAGTCTGGTTAGATTTGGAGATTATAAATCATGTATGATCAAAGGAAAAGGAACTATATCATTAGATGGTAAGAACAATACTAACAATGTTTATTTTGTTGAAGGTTTAAAGCATAATCTTTTGAGTGTAGGACAATTGGTGGATAAGGGATTTCAATTATAGTTCAAGGATGGAAAATGCAAAAT
This sequence comes from Cryptomeria japonica, assembly GCF_030272615.1. NCBI lineage: Eukaryota > Viridiplantae > Streptophyta > Pinopsida > Cupressales > Cupressaceae > Cryptomeria > Cryptomeria japonica. The sequence continues at coordinate 622,443,611 of NC_081414.1, read as the reverse complement.
CATGAACAGATATGGTTTGGAGTTTGCAACTAGTACACAGACAAAAGGTAATATATTTCATTTGAATTTCGGTGAGAAGACATGTTTGATTGCGCAAATTGATGAGAGTTGGTTATGGCATAAGAGGTTGTGTCATGTGAATTTTGATTGCATTGTAAAGATCAGTTCAACTAAGGCAGTTAAAGATATACCTAAGATTGTGAAGCCCTATAATCCGGTATGTAAAGAATGTCAAATGGGAAAACAGGTCAGAACCTCTTTTAGGAGTATACAAGATAAATCTAATGATATTCTTGATCTTATTCATACTGATTTGTGTGGCCCTACTAGAGTTAAAAAATTTCAAGGTGATAGATATTTCACGCCAATAATTGATGATTATTCTAGAATGATGTGGGTTACTTTTATAAGGGAGAAATCTAAGGCTTTTGAAAAGTTTAAAATCTTTAAAGCTAAAGTGAAAACTAAGACAGGATTGAAGATTAAATGTTTGAGGTCAGATCATGGTGGAGAATTCATATCTAATGAGTTTAATAACTTTTGTGAGAAGCATGGTATAAGGAGACAATTTTCTGCTCCCCGAACACCTCAATAGAATGGAGTTGTGGAAAGGAAGAACAAAACTATCTTGGATGTTGCTAGAACAATGATGATAGAAGATAGTCTACCTCATATCTACTACAGAGAAGTAGTGAGCACATTGGTTTATACATTCAACAAAGTACATATCAAAGGACAAACCGTTAAGACACCTTATGAATTATGGTTTGGCAATACACCTACATTTAAGTATTTCAAAATATTTGGCAGTAAATGTTATATCAGGAGAGATGATATTATTGGCAAGTTTGATCCTAGATGTGATGAAGGCATATTTCTTGGTTATTGTAATGAAATAAAAGCATATATATGTTATAACAAAAGATTGTAGAGAATTGTGGAGAGTGATAATGTCAAGGTGGATGAGCTAAATAGAGGTCAAATTAGAGTTTATGAGAAGGAACCAGTGGTGGAAATGATTATATCTGAATCGGTAGCACCTTTACCAAAATAGAGTGTTGAACCAGTTACTTCGACAATATCAAAAAATTCAACAGTAACTAAAGAACCGGGAAGAAGAACAGAGAGTCAGAGGACTCCTAGGTATGTGAGATTGAATCATTCAGAAGACCTAATCATTGGGGATAAGAGCAATGGAGTGATGACAAGAAGAAGACTAACAACTAATGAGGTATGTTTAATTTCTCAAGTTGAACCGTTATCAGTAATTGAAGCATGTAAAGATGAATATTGGTTGAAAGCTATGAAAGAAGAATTAGATCAGACTGAGAAGAATAACACATGGACTTTAGTTCGCCGACCATAAAAATAAGAATGTTATTGGAACTAAATGGGGTTTTAGGATTAAATTGAATGAGGATGGTCAAGTTGTAAGGAATAAGGCTAGATTGGTTTATAAAGGATATTCTCAAAAGGAAGGAATTGATTATGGAGAGACTTTTGCATCTATAGCTAGGATTGAAGCTGTAAGATTATTTATTACCCATGCTACCCATAAGAACTACAAGGTTTATCAGATGGATGTTAAGTGTGCATTTTTGAATGGGAATCTTAATGAGGAATTTTACATTGAGCAACCTGATGGTTTTTCACTTTCAGATGATACAAACATGGTTTGCAGGTTAATGAAAGATTTATATGGATTGAAACAGGCACCTAGAGCTTGGTATGCAAGGTTGGATAAATATCTTTTCAAGTTTGATTTTACTAAGGGTAATACTAACAGTAATTTATATTATAAGACCATTGATGATGATATACTGATTATTGAAGTATTTGGTGATGAAATTATTTTTGGAGGTGAAGATAAGTTGTGCATGGAATTTTCTAAGAATATGGAGAAAGAATTTGAAATGTCTATGATTGGGGAAATGAAATTTTTCTTAGGTTTGCAAATTACTCAGACTGACAAAGGTATTTTCATCTGTCAAACTAAGTATGCTAGGGAATTATTGAAGAAATTTGGTATGGGAGATTCTAAACCGGTAAATACTCCTATGATTGTAAATGAGAAATTGACAAGGAAAGATGTTTCTACACTGGTAAATCCTACAAGATACAAATCTATGATTGGAGATCTGCTTTATTTGACTCAGACTAGGCGTGGCATAATGAATGTTATTTGTATTGCATCTAGATTTCAAAGTGATCCTAGAGAAAATCATGATAGTGCGGTGAAAAGGATTTTTAGATACTTGCAAGGTACATCAAAATATGGTTTGTGGTACCCTAAGGATGATGACTTTACTTTATGTGCATATACAGATGTTGATTGGGATGGAGATGTTGATGACCAGAAAAGAACTTCCAGTGGAGCTTTCTTTCTTGGAAAGAAGTTGGTTTCATGGATCAGAAAGAAACGGTCATGTACTTCTTTATCTATTGTTGAAGTTGAGTATGTTGTTGTTGCTACTAACTGTACACATGTTTTATGGATGAAGCAAATGTTGAAGGATATCAAAGTGCATTGCACTGGACCGGTAATTTTTCACTTTGATAACTCTGCTGCTATTGACATATCAAATAATCTGGTATTTCATTCTAAGACAAAACACATATCTATCAAGTATAACTTTTCGAAGGAGAAGGTGGAACAAAATGAAGTCAAAATGGTTTATGTGAACACTAAAGAGAAGATTGTAGATATTTTCACTAAACCTTTGCCTAAAGAACCTTTTGAGTACCTGAGAGACATGTTAGGGGTTTCTGCCCCTCTGGTAGAGAATTGATTGATGTTTTTTGGCATCAATGCAGTATGCATTATCAGATATATTATTCATTTTGGCACTGATGTGGGGATGTTATGGCTTGGGGGGAGTAGTTAGCTTTGTGTTTTAATGGTTTATGTTTTTTCTTTGATATTTTTGTCAAATTATTGGCATTGGTGTCAAAGGGGGAGAGTTATTGATGTGAAAAATAAAAAGGGAGTTGTACACATTAGGGGGAGAGATATATGTTTAATTTAGAACTTTACAAAGATATCATTCACTAGGTGTTTTGGTCTTTCATTGCTATATTTTTATGTGGGAGATTGTTGGTTGTCTTCCATTAGGGGAGACTTATTTGGTATTTATTGGTACTTAGATGTTTTTCACATCAAGTGTTGCCATCAATACCAAAGGTGGAGATTGTTGGCCATTTGGAGGAATTGATTATGTGTTGCATTGATGTTTTGTTATAGATGTCAACACTAGCTATTTTGGATGCTTTACCGACACCCTTCTGGTCCCGATAGGATGAGTGGTTTCTAGTTGGTTTGGTTCCAACATGATCCAGTATTCTCCGATACAGTTTGGTTATGGAATTGTCTTATTCTTGATACTCATGTTCATATTTAGTAAGTTGATTTTGGTCTGGTGATTAGATGTTATCACGTTTGCTTGGAAACTTGGCTTGTGGTACCGGCGAAGGTTTCACCAACAAAGCTTTGATGAAGATCTTTGATGATATGCATAAGTGGTGTTGGTGCAGCTTCTGGTGGAGATTCAGGATGCTATTGGTGATCATGTTCAATACTTGGTGGATTTCGATCATAGATTTAGCGTGTGGACCTATATTGGGTCCTGGTTGATCTAGGTTATGGACTAGCTTAATGTAATGTGTGGATTGGACCTCTTGATGTGTTTTTGGGATGTCTTATGTGTTGAATATTATTTGTTTGGTCTTAGGCCCACATGTTTTGTAATTATGTAATTGGTTTATTGTTTGGTGGCTGACCTGATTGTTTATGGTTGAGGGTTTGTATATATATGATGTGAGAGCTCATTGTAGATCATCTTGGTTATGGTCAAGGGATGTAATGTGCAAATAATGTAATATCATTTAGGTAGAGGATTTGGTCAATCATTGGTTATTGAATTCGGTTTATGTAAGAGGATTTAGTCCTTTGGTATTGAGCTTAAACGGAACTGTACTCAGGCATAGGAGATGCTATCTTTGCAGTTCAAACACTTCTCTAGATTGTAGTCTGGATTTCATGTAGTCAATGAGACTCCTTTTGTGATGAGCAGTGTGCTCTAGGTTGTTGCCCTTCCTACAAGTGCAGAACCCTCAATTGTAATTCACATACTTACTGCAGAAGTATTATTTGACTATGGGTAGGCTTCCCACCATGGTTTATCCCTTTACCGAGTTTTCCACGTATAAATCTTGGTGTCATGTGGATGTTATTTATTCTCTGATTATTGTTTATGCTTAATTGGTTTAACTGCTATTCCAGTATTTGGTTTAAGAATTTCGGTATTAATGTTTTGGATTCTAGAATTAAAGTTTTAATTGCTAAATGTTTTGGTAATCGGTGACAATGGATTCACCCCCACCCCCCTCCTCTCAGTTGTCTTCTGGTTATTTGAACGATCTAACAAAGAATGATTAATAAACTGACATCCATGCCAAAAGAAATAAGAAGGGAAAATGAGTATGTGAAGAGTAAGGAAAGTTTTATGAAGAAGCATATGTAACTATGGAAAGTTCTCTAATAGATATATAGTGGAGTTCCCAAATGAAAATATTGAATAAGGTCATCAAATGGGACGGTGTTGACAAGTATAAATGAACTAAAAATGTGAATATACCTCATTAGAATTGTTAAGGGAAATGCTTAAATTATGGTTAAAAACATAAGATATTATGAAGCATCAACACTTGTATACAAGGGCTTGAATAATTAAGAGACACTAAATAAAAATGGAGAGAGGACCTAAAAAGTATGAAGACTTAATTGTTCATGAAATTTATAATCTAGAAATTGGGAATATAGAATGATTTTAATATAATACAAACTACCTTTTATGACAATAAAGAGATTTAAGAAATTTGCAATACCAACTTCTCAATTTATGAACTTCATTAGTGATCAAAAGTAATTGAATATTATATATTGTACTCAATAAAAGCAAATTCAAAAAAAGACAAATTTGAAAAATAAAAAATTGAAAAATAAAAAATAAAAAAAATTTAAAATTAAAAGCTAATTACTAATGATAAATTAAAACTTAACAATTAATTACCAAAGGTTGCATTCCCAACCATAAAGAGATCAGATGACCTCGATTATCCATTCAACATTCTTATAACTTAAGAATAGATGAAACAAGGGAAGTTAGAAGAATTTGTCAATACAAGATGAAAGAAAACATCACATAATGTTGCAATAACACACTCTAAGGTGCATCCTTATGGGGGGATAAACATTTAGATGACAGAATATGAATGAGGACAATCCTTAACATGTTTAATATAGAATTGAATCAATTTTGATAGATGGGGTTTCATAAAATTAGGTTAAAAATGATTAATAAAATAACATGGTCTAAAGAAATAAGAAGGTAAGAGAATTGTTCCTAAAATTAAAATGAGTTACAAAGAGCGTGCAAGGAGAACCCTAGCTGAGAAAGAAAGGGAGAAATATGAGACAAATGATAGACTTATAAAGCACTGAGAGGGGGGGTGAATAAGTGACAGCAAAAATAATACTACTTTAAACATTGACCGGTAGATATACTTAATACGTTTACTAAACACTATGCATGCAATCCAAAATGATATTAAAGCATCCACAGTAAGTAAAACATCCACCATAACACAAGTGTTTATACGTGGAAAATCCAAATGGGAAAAACCACGGTGAGATGGAACTCACAAGTTAACTATCTGCAGTAATAGGTAACTGACTGGTTAAGGTCTACAAAAGTGTTCTGCTAGGAGTGAATCCTATTAAAGATCCCAAAGCTCTGTTAGGAGCTATACCTTGTTAAAGGTAGTACCCTGTTCGGAGTAACCTCAATAGAGGATTTATGAATCCAAAATAATGGATCACCTTGTTAAAGGATTTGTACAATGAAGCTTGTTAGAGCTTACCCAGTTAGGGGATTTGACTATTGTAGTGATAAGAAAATAACAAGTGGTATGATCTAGAAGTAGCACAACTTTCTTGAATAGATCCTCTTCTACGCACTCAAAACTGCATCACCAACATATTCTGCAATGCCTTCAACAACTTAACATTTCTATCTTCACATCATATCATATCTACAAAATAGTTCATCATAATGTCATTATATAGACATTTAGATTTCATGTCGGCTTAGAAATCATATCACAATTTCCTAGGTGTAGTGTATCTGGACAATCAAACATAACTCATCACAAATTACCGCCAAAATTTGTCCGTTACGGGTAACTCATCACGACCAGTGATAACTCATCACACAATCAATGAATATCGGTTGGAACACCGATACTGGTTAGAGTTAACCACTATCAACATATAAATTGATTGTTCTTCATTGCTTCTTTGATGGTCTCTATTGAATCTTCAAGTTGGTGTCAATTCATTCTCGCATATATTGGTTGTCTACAAGTACCAGTTTGACACTCTCTAAACCATCATAAACTAAACTTCCAATACTGGTTGCAATACAAGTAACTTTAGAAGTAATACTGGCAAAAAATGTGAACATATGTGTGTATACATGTTCCATCAATCATAACACATGAAGTCATTCATTACAATCATCATCAAGCCAACAATCTCCCCCTTTGGCATTGATGGAAACACTTAGAAAAATTTACAACTTTACAACCAAGTGTGCAATTAAAAAAATTGTTCAAACATATTTCTACTCCCCCTTAATAATACATACAAAATTTTCACAACACATACATATTTCTACTCCCCCTTTGACAACAATGCCAAAATGAAAAGTAAAATACATATATATAGCAAAATTTGTATCAAATGTTTATATATACAAAAACTTAAAAGTCTATATTAAGGAGTGTTCACTTCAATTTGCAAGAAAATGTCACTGAAAGTAATCTTCATTTGAGGAAAATCATTATCCCATGTTTCCAATAATTTTTCAGTGATCTCAATGGTTGTCATAATCTGTGCAGAAAATTCTTCCATTGCATCAATTGTACTCATCTCTAGAGTCGCCAAAACCACTTTTGCATCCTTGTATACTCGTTGTAAGATGTCCACTTTAGGTCTTAACGGGTTCTTTAGTTATTTCAAGGATCAGAGTCTCTTGGCTTGTTCATAATCATATACATCTAACCGGATTTGCAAATCATCCACAGATTTGCCAAAAGCTAAGACTGAATCCTATAAAGGTATGTAGGCAGTACATATCTTTTCCAGTTCTTTTTTTGTCTCTAGTCACTTCTTAACTAAATCAGCATAGAAAAATGAAACATTAGATGTGTAGGCTAGAATTCAGCCTCCTATCTCAATAGCTTTTCTCAAAAGATCTTTGTTCGGGGATAAAGCAATATTCCCTGTATCAATATCTTTCATTATTTGTTCTCCTCTTTTCTTTCTGTAGTTTTTCTCAACCATAGTCTGAGCTTCTTCTTCAAGGGACTTGAGTTGGTCAAAAGCATCTGCAACCAACTAGCCAATCTTGTCAATAGGAGTTGACAAGTTCCCTATAGCAATCTCTTGTAGAAGACTTGACAAAATCTCCACAGTAGTTTGGATGGTTTATGCTTCCTTCCTATGTTCCTTAAGCCTCTTCTTATGTGCTCTGGATTGCATCACAATTGAAATCTCCAATAATTTTGATGCACCCATATTCTCAACATCTATAGTCCCTTTGATGTCAAATGATTCATCATCATCATCATTCTACTACTTGACTAATGCCTTTTCTGGTTTAGCAGATTTCTCCTTCTCAGTTTTCTCTTCCTCTTATTCTTTCTCCTTTTCCTGTTCAGAGGACTTCTTTGCAAATTTTTATGCAGGTTTCTCCTGGGTAGCCTGTGAAATCGGTGGGAGTTGTGATTTCACTAGTTGATCTTTTATCGATGGGGGTGGAATATCCACACTTGGTTGAGTTGTCAGTATATCTATTGCATTATCTTGTGAATCAATAATAACCAGTGGTTGTTTATTTGGTTCAATAATATTCCCAGATAGATCAATGATATCCTGTATGTCATCAACAAAGATCACCGATTGGAAAGTAGTGTCATTCTTCTTCTTGACAGGATAGACAATATCAGCTTGTAATTTTTCTTACTCGTCCATTTTCGGTCCTTCCACGATATCTTGTTCATTAGCTTGTTGGGACTCTATCAGTTTATGCATTGTCTGAATGTCCCTTGCTATCTAATGAGTCTCAACTTCAACAAATTGCATCTTTCCACTAATTAGCTTTAATCTCCTTGACTTAAAAGGAAATTTTGTTTTATGTTTATCAAGAAATGCAATTAACTCATCTTGAGACAAATCAGGAAAATATTGAATAAACACATTATCGATAATTTATTTTTCTTTCTTCACAGCTTCTTCCCATTTATTCAAAAGAATAGAATATAAAGAATTAGAAATATCCTTCTTAAGATCATGAGGTAATCGATTGTAATGACACAAATAGTTGATTACTTGTTGGACAATGTGTTCCTTCTAATCTTCATTAAATGAAACAAAACATTCTTTAACATTATCAAATCTATTCATTCCTAATGTCTTTGCCATTCTCTGAAAATCAGTCATAGCCTTGTAAGACAAATCTTTAATGGGAATACTCTGCTGAGAGGTGGCTTCATCTGGTTTGGCCTTCTTGCTAGTTGCCTTTACCTTCTTTGGCTCCTCCTCAATGTTGGTATCATTAGATTCTTCTTGAAGAATCAGTTACCGACCTCTCTTCTTTGTTGCAGTCTACTTCTTTATGTATACCTTAGGTGTTGGTTCCTTTTTTACACCAAAGGTGCTGGCTCGACCTTTTTCTTTTTCCCTTTACCACTACTAGGTGGAGCACTACTGGTTTCAACTTTTATAGTTTTCTCCTCAACAGTATCCAATCTTTTCTTCTTCTGTCCAAATGCTAATAGGTTGTTGGCATAACCAATCAATAAGTCATAATTGAATTCATAGCTCATGTATTCCATTTCATCTTCTCTTGGTTCAATAGCTTCCATTAGACAGAAATCAGTGGTGACTGTGAAAATGATGTTCTTAGCAAATTTTTTCACCACATCTTCAGGTAGCCTTACCCTCATACTCATTTTCTTCTAAAATTCATTGAAGTACTTGTTCATTGCAGTAGAGAAAGTGTTCTTAATAGCCTTAATGTTGTTCTTGATCTGATCAGTTACTAGTAGGTTTTTAGACCATTCAATGTCACCAATTCCCAATAGGAAATTCTGAAAGTAAGAGAATAAAACAATCAATAACTGACCAAATTTGAACTTTTGACTATTGTTCTTCTTAATTGACTGTAGATTCAACATCAATTGACTTCTTATGGCCTCACATAGGTCATAATCTGCATTCTCAGCAATCATTTTATGGGTTGTATGCACTGCTGCAGATGGCACATTGTTCATTCGACTGGAATAGAATATCATGTAGCCTATAACCATAGTAGCCAGGTTAACCATTGGGTCCTTAATGTTATTAACAGAAAATGCACGCCCATCAGAGGTAGATGAGGTTAAAGTGGTTACAAACTCTTTATAAATTTGCCTCATCTTGGGAACTTCACCAGTTGACTAAAAACTAGTCACATCATGGATAGCTTCCTTGGTTATAGTGTGTGTCATTTCCAGATACATGTTTTCGCCATGAAAACAACTTAGAATGATTCTAATGTGTTCCTCTTCAAAATCCTCAAGAAAATAAGTTGCGTTATGAAAACCCTTCTCATAAACCCTAATATACTCGGGTTGAATCTTTTCGCTCTTATCACAAAGGGATTTCAATTGAGAATAAACTGATACTGATCCTAAATCTTTGATTTTATAATCAATATAGCTAGACAAATCACCTTTTACAATGACACCGTAGGGAACTTGAGATAAAGCATTGTAAGACACTATTCGTTCCAATTCCACAACCTCCATAGGTTCTGATGTGATCATTAGTCTCTCTACTTGCCTAGATGACGAAGCCATTCAGGTAGAATAGATTCAAAAATGGATTTACAAATAAATACCTTCATTCTCATGCGTTGCCTTGGTTACTGGTTGATTACTCAAATGCACACCAGTTCCACCTTCACTAATCTTTGAATCAGCTTCAATCACACAGTTCATGGCACAAATTCATCTAAGACTAGCTAGCAAATCTCTCTTCACTCTGCAAATGCTCAAGAATTCTCTTTTGAATGCATTTAGGGTAAAAATGACATAGTAAAACTTTCTTTTATCCTTTTTACCTACTGCATTAATCGCTCAATCGCTAGGGTTACAAACCCTAATACACTGCTTGACGATACATTCAATATTAACAGGTGTAAAACCAGTTGCTAAACTTTCAAAAAACTAATTGACAAAGATATCAAGATTTCACACATAATAACTCAAAAATGCAAGCTTTCTTACCACTCATCTTTCAAGGGGTCCGAAAGTAGATTTACTGCTATGCTCCCCTTAGCCCTATTGAAAGGCTCAATTCACTGGTTTAGGATTCTCCACACTGGGTGAAGGATTAGGTTCTTCTATAGGTATATCATCACTCTTCTTTTTCTAGATTCGGTTCATCTCTTCTCTAGTTTCCTCAACATTTACCTTTTGCTTACCTTTCTAATCTATAAAATGATTAACCGGTTTGTTCTTTCGGGTTCTAAAAAACTTCTCCATGTGTCCCGGTTTATGACAATGATAGCAGGCCATTCCAGATTATCTCCAAGGTCCTACATTTCCTCTTCTAGTTCTCCTTTTGCAATTCATAGCCACATGACCATAATTGTTACAAATGGTGAAAATGACATTAGTTACCTTTTCCATCTCAAATGGACTAAACCGGTTGACATAGGGTTTCTACAAGTTCATGTTACCCTGGTTGACATAGGTTCTCATCCAATTACCATTAGGTCTTGGATTCATGTGAGGTACTAGATTATTTGCTCCATATTTGTATTCAACTGATCTATGTCCATACATATTGCATGTAAAACAATGACCTTCAAATCTCTTAGATACATACCTAGTATTTGCATTGTAGCCTGTATTCTCATTGGGTTTGTTTCTACACACATTTGCATTATGTCCAAGTTTATGACAAACAAAGCAAACAGGTTTAAAAACTTTCTTACCAGTAGGCTTGTTAGCCTTAGGAGCAGTTTTGTCCTTGTGAATGTTTCTCTTAGTACCAAAAGACTCTCCTTTCTCACATTTGTTAAATCCTAGTCTAGATGTATCACCTTTCATCCTGTGAGATTGGATCTACTCATCCAGCATGGTAGAACTTTTATTGAACTTTTCCAGCTTTCTATTAGCCTCAGTGAGTTCTTTGGTAAGCTCTTCATTGTGTTTTGTAAGAGTCTCTCTTAGGGATGATTTCATTTCAAGATCTAGTTGCAAAGCCTCTTTTTCTTCTTTCTCTTCATGTTGATGTTCATGCAAGGTTGCATTCTCTTGTTTGATCTTAGCAATCTCATGATCTCTTTCTTTGACAAGGTCTTCAGCTACCCTCCTAGCTTCTAGCTCTTGACTCGTGTGGATAGTTAGGGATTCTAACTCTATTCTCAGATTTAGTTTTTCACCGTTTAGTTTTTCAACTTCTTCAACTAATGCATCAATGTTAGCTTCATCTGAAGAACTATTATCAGATATTTCCAATAGTTGTTTAGACAACTCTCTCCTTTTGACTTGTGAAGCTTTAAATTTGACCCTTAGGGTTTCAAGCTCTTTCTTGGTAGCTTCAAGCACTCTAGCCATATCAAAGTAGCTCATATCCCCCATGGTGGCTTTAGGGTTTCCTTCCAAGTGATTAAGCCTTAAGGAAGTTAGCCTCTGATACCAATTGATAGACTTATAAAGCGTTGAGAGAGGGGGTGAATCAATGACAACAAAAACAATACTACTTTAAACACTGATCGGTAGATATACTAAATAAGTTTATTAAACACTATGCATGCAATCCAAAATGATATTAAAGAATCTACAATAAGTAAAATATCCACCATAACACAAGTGTTTATACGTGGAAAACCCAAACGGGAAAAACCACGATGAGATGGAACTCACAAGTTAACTATCTACAATAATAGGTAACTGGCCGATTAAGGTGTACAAAAGTGCTCTGCTAGGAGCGAATCCTGTTAAAGATCCCAAAGCTCTGTTAGGAGCTATACCTTGTTAAAGGTAGTACCCTGTTAGGAGTAACCTTGATAGAGGATTTTTGAATCCAAACAAATGGATCACCTTGTTAAAGGATTTGTATAATGAAGCTTGTTAGAGCTTACTCGGTTAGGGGATTTGACTATTGTAGTGATTAGAAAACAACAGGTGATGTGATCTAGAAGTAGCACAACTTGCTTGAATAGATCCTCTTCTACGCACTCAAAACTGCATCACCAACATATTCTACAGTGCCTTCAACAACTTAACACTTCTATCTTCACATCATATCACATCTACAAAATAGTTCATCATAATGTCATTATATAGACATTTATATTTCATGTTGGCTTAGAAATAATATAACAATTTCCTAGGTGCGGTGTATCCAGACAATCAAACATAACTCATCATAAATTACCGCCAAAATTTGTCGGTTAGGGGTAACTCATCACGACCAGTGATAACTCATCACACAATCAATGAATACCAGTTGGAACACCGATACCGATTAGAGTTAACAACTATCAACATGTAAACTGATTTTCCTTCATTGCTTCTTTGATGGTCTCCATTGAAACTTCAAGTTGGTGTCAAGTCATTCCCACATATGCCAATTGTCTACATGTACTAGTTTGACACTCTCTAAACCATCATAAACTAAACTTCCAATACCGGTTGCAATACAAGTAACTTTAGAAGTAATACTGGTAGACAATGTGAACATATGTGTGTGTATACATGTTCCATCAATGACAACACATGAAGTCATTCATTACAATCATCATCAAGCCAAGAACAAAAACATGAAAGAGAGGAAAGGTGTTGAAAGAATGGAGGAATGAAAGTTTTAGGAAGAAGCATATGTGAATATGGAAAGCAATCTAGTAGAGATATAGTGGAGTTCCCAAATGAAAATGTTGAATGAATAAGGTCATCTAATGATATAGTATTCAAATTATAATTATTAAGGGAAATATTCAAATTAGAGTTAAAAAGTTAAGAGATTATGAAGCATCAACACTTGTATAGAAGGTCTTGAATAATTAAGAGACACTATACTATAAGTGGAGATAGAAAGAATTAAAAGTATGATTATTCACTATTGGTGAAATTCATAATCTAGAAATTGGTAATTATAGCGTCATAAAATTGTGACCCTCACAATTTTGACCACATCTTAGGCCCTCACTTATGCGATTGCATTTCTCTACTCGACTGAGACCCCTCTCTATGCCTTCATCCTGAGTCTTCTCCCATCTCAACCCTAATGACACCTCAGGACCCTGTCCAAGCCCCAAGATAGGGCAGGACAGGGGCATGGTGCTCATGTCCTCCCTCTTAGGGTGGCCCTAAGATGGGTCCATCCAACCCTTGAACCTAGTTTGTTCCATGGGGACTTAAATCCCTTGATGTCGACCTTCAGTGAGATGAAAATAATTATCCTAGGCTAGTATAAAAGGGGATCTAGATCTCTCATTTGCATAACAAGGAATAAGCAAAAATATACAAGCATAAGGAGAATAAGCAAAATTCAAGCGAAAGGTCCCCATTATCATCTTCAAGCATCCATCTCTTCTTCATGTGTCTTCTTCATTCATCCATTGGAGCAACATCATAACATTCATTTGCAAGCATGTGTGTGTTAGGGTTTTGTCATGTTACATATCATTTCATACAACATTTATGATTACATTCAAGAAGAAAAGAAACAATCATCAATCAATTGCAGATCTATAAGTTATACATTTCTATTATTTACATTTAAGCATTTGCAATTACTTTCTTTCAAGGTTGATTCCTCAACCGGGGTTTGATGAAGGCAAACCCCTATCCACAACCCTTCTTCCCTTATTTTATGTGTGTAGGTTGCAGGTGCGTGGTTGTAATTGCAAGTTCAGACTTCATTTGCAGAGACTAAAAAACCGTTTTCAGGCATGGATTTTTCGGAGGACCAAGTACACTTTCAACTTGGTCTCAACAAATTTTCTCCAAATTTGCAAGGCAGATCCATATCAATCTAAATATCTCATATCCAAAATTAGAACGCGATCCTGAACCAGTAGCTCCCTATTTCATCCATTTTTATCTTCTTTTCTACATAGTCAACAAGTCAACGTATCTATTTACAAAAGAGGGTAAATCACATTCCAACCCTTTCAATCCACTTGGTATTCACATCCTTGGATTTGGATCTAGTGGATTCAAGCCCCTCTTGTGAATGTAAATTATATCCCAAGTGAAAATCCTCCTAGTGGTTTCCTTTCTCTCTCCTAGGTGGGGAACCACTAGGATCTAATTTTCAGCTTTACATTTTGGTGAACCCGATGCCTTACATCTTAATTATGATTTATTATTATTAGATTTGAATAATTGCAATTTGAATTTCAAATTTTTATTTCCAATTTTGATCTTTTTGCGAATTTTAGAGGTTAATTGCATAGAAACCATAATTTTGCATTTTGAGAAAATTGAGCTTGTGAAATGTAGAATTGTAGTTGCTTGTTTCAGATCTAATTTCTATTTCAAAATTGCAATTCAAATATGTCTTTTCATTCTTCAAATTAAGTGGTTAAAAACAAAAATCCTATTTTTTAAGAACCTCCTATTTCGACCTTTGACTGCCAATTTGACTGATCTAGACATCTCCAAATCAGTTGTTTTTTTGGATTTCGTAATAAAATCATAATTTCTATTATCCCTGAAAATGTCAGAAAAAGTTGGTCGGACCAGGTACACTTTGCACTTGGTCCCTATCTTTTTTCTCAAAATTTCGGGAGACGGATTTGACTGTATTTTTTTCCTTGAATCCAAAAAAATGGCGTACTTTATCAATTTTTACACCTCTTAAGGTCGAAAACAAATTTAAATTTAATACTCTCAACTTTTAAATTAATTTTCATAAAAAGGTCATAATTTTAGATCTTCTTTCTAAGTAAATTAAGATTTTAATTAAGAGACTTTAATGGCAATCAATGGACTAGATTTCTTTGCTATTTCAAATATGATTACATTGTTCTTAACATATATTTATTACAATCATATTTTTGATAATGGATTCTTTCATTTCATGTTGCTTATTTTCATTAATAGCACTTGGTCATATTGTGTTGCTAGGATTTCAAAGTCATTTCCTTTTCAAATTGATCTCAAAGCTTTCATGAATCATTTTTGTTGCATTATGGTGATGTTACTAACAAAATGCATTTCATATGTTAATCACCTTAAGGATTTTGTAGATCCTAATCTTAGAGATCTTAATCCTTGTACCTCTCCTAGGGTATCTTGTGTGAATGAGATGAGAGCTAATACTTCAACCAATGATCTTTTTGAAAAAGAGCAAGCATTGGGAAACAATATGGTCCCATCTTCATCTCATACAGATACCCTTGAGCAAGGGGGGAAAAATCCATGTGTCAACATTCTTACATCTTTAGACCCTCCTTATTCTCTTAGGACTTATCTTCCACATCAAAGTATATGTAGAGAGGATGATGTTATGCATTTTATTCATGATCTTTCCCCTCACATAGAACTAAGTAAATATGAACCTTTATATGATGAAAATGTTCCCTCCCAATCTCCCAAAAAGGATAAGCATGATGGGAGAAAGGAGAATGTTCATTCAAGTGACATTCCTTCTTCATCTACAAAACCTTTTATTCTCCCTTACACATTAGATTTCAAAGAAATTCATGATCCTATTCCCCAAACTACTCATTTGCAAAATTCTTATAGTAATGGCTTTCATATAATAACAAAACAAGGTTTTCAAGGACAAGGACATGGGGAATTTGAGCAAGGAATTTGTGTCCCTCCTACTCAAGCTACTACAGCAGGCTTAGGAAATGCAACTCCTCTCTCTATAGATGAACTCCTTAAGCTTCAAAACTTGCAAAACTATCTCTAGAGGTTACAAATCAAAAGATCTAGCAAGAATGCTTCTTCTTCAAAACATCATTTTTCTCATTTCATCAAACCCATGATCATAATGTTGATGATTGCCCTGATTTTAAAAAATATATTCAAGATGGGATAGATAGTGGCAAAATTAGGATCGTGGATAATAATACTTCTAATAATAATTCTTCTCCTTCAAGTCAAGACAATGAGCTAAAATACATTTATCATCCTGATAGACTAGCTACAAGAATCTATTGGAGATTGAAATATGATAAGAACATTTCCTTTCCTCCTAAAAACCAAAATAAAAATCTTCAGCAAGTGAAAGGAGAGGAATATTGCATTTTTCATGATTCATATTCACATTCTCTTGGAAAATTTCATGCATTTAAGAAATTTGTTCAATGCCATAAATATAAGCAAGAGAGGGAATACTCTGCAAGAAAGGATAAGATAGTTGAAAAGAGATATCTTGTTGTAAGTGTAAAGGAGATCCTTGGAGGAGAAGAGATCTTTGTTCAAAAGACATCTACCCCCCAAGAGGAGTTGTCTTGAATAAATATAACATCTTCTAGAACGAAGCACAAAAGAGAACAAGAATTCAATCCTTCCTCCTTTTGCTAGGCGAAAGGGATTCTTGATGATGGAGGACTCACTTTTATCCCAATGGGGAAGTGTGAATTTATCATAGATGTACATTACCAAGTGTGAAAGAGGTTGTAGTCAAGGAGTTACACCTCTTGTAGAAGAGAGAACCCTTGAACAAACAACAACGAGTTCAAACAAGGAATGACATCAGGTAATGAAACTCACACCATCCACAACATAGGAAAGAGTGGATCCTTAGAGAAAGAGAGAGAAAGAGAGAGAGATCATTGCCCCCCAAGCGTAGGGACAATGAGAAGGGATTACACAATCTTCTAGACAGAGATTAAACATAAGCAAATTCACAATGAACTTACATGAACACATGCAAGAAAAGACATTAGTAGATGTAAAATACACGTCTCAAGAATTGAAAATCTTTTAAGAGAAAAGAGAATGCATCACATACTCCCCAAGAGGGATTAGTCAGAAATAACATACAATTGTCAGAAATGATAATTACATATGAAAAATGTAGCCTCTAAAGGAAATAATGATAAATGAGATAGAAGAAAGAGAAAGGAGTGAAATCCTTGCCCCCCAAGTGAGAAGAATAAGGAGAAGTGTTACACGTCTTCTAAGGGTGATTATTTTCAAGCAATGTGCCTTCCTAATGGATAAATTTTCTCAAGGAAGGGGCATGTTCTTCACAAGAGATCATTCCATACCAATGGCATGTCATACTTGTAAATAATCGAAACCAAAAAAGAAGTAAGTTTTTCGATAGAATTAAGAGAAGAAGAAGAAGTGTATTACTCATTAAAGATGTTCCTCTTAAAGAAAAGAGAAGAAAAACCAAAGAACAATTATATGCTCATATGAGAATAACTGTATGCAAGAAAGGAGATCTAATAATCAATAATGGATAAAGATAGAGATAGATCCATTGAAAAAAAGAAGAGAAGTGAACTTCATGTTGCTACCCCAAAGTATTTAAAATTGAAACAATACCACCACAAATAATAGAGAGCCCCCAGCTAAGTTGGCTAGTTATGTCATAAGGTGAAGAGCAACATGAAGAGAAAAGAAGTGCTAAGGCACCATGTTTAGTTCGAGGAAGACAACTAGATCTATTGTAAGAGAAATTCATGCATGATCATATTGATTGTTGCATAATGGATATCTTCTTTGTGTTGAAGGTAGGTATCCTTGTTCTACTTTCCTTAAGATATCAACATTAAACTATGTTGATATCTTAAGGGGGGGGCACCCACACTGCTCCTTTTGTACTATATTTCTCTCATGCATTGTATCTCTTATACAATGGGTCATTCGTGGAACCAGAGGACAACCTCTTAGAGCAAGATGTCGCCACTTTTTTTTTGTACAATGGGTCATTCTTGGAACCAAAGGACAGCCTCTTAGAGAAAGATGTTGCCACTTTTCTTTTTGTACAGTGGGTCATTCTTGGAACCAGAGGACAACCTCTTAGAGAAAGATGTCACCATTTTTCCTTTTGTATAGTGGGTCATTCTCGAAACCAGAGGGCAGACTCTTAGAGGAAGATGTCGCCACTTTTCCTCTTTTACAATGGGATATTCTTGGAACCAGAGGACAGCCTCTTAGAGAAAGATGTCTCCACTTTTATTTTATATAGTGGGATATTCTTGGAACCAGAGGACAACCTCTTAGAGCAAGATGTCGCAACTTTTGTTTTATACAGTGGGATATTCTCAGAACTAGAGGGTAGCCTTTTAGAGAAAGATGTTGCCACTTTCTTGACATTTGTACTACGCATATTATAAAGGTTGTAGCATACTTGAGCAAAGACTCCTATGAGGTGCTCCTAACCTCACTTGCACACACGCACACGAGGTTGAGTGGAACTAATGGTGTTCTCAGTCTCCTCCCTTACATGGATCACCTAGAAAAAAATTGGGGGCTATTTTTACATGTCTTCTTTTCTCCATGAATCACCTAATTCTAGGAGCGAGATGTCCATGGTTCCCTTTGTTCGCCTTTCTTCTCACGGATTACCAAAGTGTGCATTCATTTCCTTTCTCTCCTTCCTCTCATGAGCTCATAGTTTTACTATTGATAATTCATGGATGATGTCAGCTTTTCTCTTTTATGTGATTATTGGTGTTTATGTGATGGCATTTGTCTTTGTGTTTCAGTTAGTTGTTTGAGACGTTTGTATCAAGGTCTCTTCAGCTAGTTGATGTGTGGTCTTGTGTTTTGTTGTTGTTGTATGTCTTTTTGTGCTTTGTCTTGTTTTGCTTATCTTGTTCTTTTTATTTTTTGTGCTCTTGCATATGTGTGAGTGAGTTAAGATCCTAAGATTGGGGGACTTTGTTCCTCAAGATTAGTGATGTCTTGTGCTCCTTGTGGTATTGTTATGCATCTCTCATCTTCATCTCTCTATTTCTTCTACTTTACCGGCAATATTGGCGTAAGCCATACTCCTGCTAAAGTGGGGGCTATATGTAGAATCATAAAATTGCAACCCTCACAATTTTGACCATATCTTAGGCCCTCACTTATGCGACTGCATTTATCTACTCAACTAAGACCCCTATATATGCCTTCATCCTGAGTCTTCTCCCATCTCAACCCTGATGATACCTCAGGACCCTATCCATGCCCCAAGATAGGGTAGGATAGGGGCGTGGCACCCCTCTCCTCCCTCTTAGGGTGGCCCTAAGATGGGTCCATCCGACCCTTAGAACTAGTTTGTTCCTCGGGGACTTATATCCCCCAATGTTGGCCTTCAGTGAGATGAAAATAATTCTCCTAGGCTAGTATAAAAGGGGATCTAGCTCTCTCTTTGCATAACAAGGAATAAGTGAAAATATACATGCATAAGGAGAATAAGTGAAATTCAAGCGGAAGGTTTCCATTATTGTCTTCAAGCATCCATCTCTCATTCATGTGTCTTCTTCATTCATCCATTGGAGAAAAATAATAATATTCATTTGCAAGCATGTGTGTGTGTTATGGTTTTGTCATGTTACATGCCATTTCATACAACATTTATGATTACATTCAAGAAGCAAAGCAACAATCATCAATCAATTGCAAACCTATAAGGTATACATTTCCATTATTTACATTTAAGCATTTGCAATTACTTTATTTCAAGGTTGATTCCTCAACCGAGGTTTGACTGAGGCAAACCCCTATCCACAAACCTTCTTCCCTTCTTTTTTGTGTGTAGGTTGCAGGTGTGCAGCTGTAATTGCAGGTTTGGACTTCATTTGCAGAGATGGAAAAACCCTTTTTGACACGCGGATTTTTCGAAGGACTAAGTACACTTTCAACTTGGTCCCAACAATTTTTCTTTAAATTTTCAGGAGAGATCCGTGTTAGTCTAAATATCTTAAATTTGAAATTACAGCACGATCATGAGCTGATAGCTCCCTATTTCATCCATTTTTGTCTCATTTTCTACATAGTCAACAAGTCAATGTATCTATTTACAAAAGAAGGTAGATCACATTCCAACCCTTGCAATCCACTTGGTATTCACATCCTTGGATTTGGATCTAGTGGATTCAAGCCCCTCTTTTGAATGTAAATTATTTCCCAAGTGAAAATCCTCCTAGTGGTTTCCTTTCTCTCTCCTAGGTGGGGAACCACTAGGATCTAATTTTCCACTTTACAGTAATATAGAATAATTTTAATAGAGTACAACTTGCCTTTATGAAGATATATAGATTTAAGAAATTCGTAATACCAACTTCTAAAATCTATGAACTTGACTAAGAATAAGAACCCATCAAATATTATACTCAATAAAACAAATTCAAAAAAATAAAAATTTAAAAAATAAAAATTCGAAAGAAAAAAAGAAGAATTGTAACCTAATTACTAATAATAAATTTACAATTAATAATGAACTACAAAAGATCGCATCCCCAACCATAAAGAGATTAGATGACCCCAACTATCCAATCATCATTCCTATCATTTAAAAATAGATGAATTTAAAACAAAAACAAAAAAAAGTGATTGATAAGAATGTAAACGGGAATTTAGATAAAGAGTATTTTGATATGTATGAAGTGCATTGGAGAAATGGTCATGTTCACTCACCCACGATACTTGTCCTTTCATGGTGTGAACTTCCTTTAAACAATATAATTTTGATGGTTACCTTGAGAAAGAAAGGGAGAAAGGAGAAAGATGAAACAAAACATGAAAGAGAGGAAAGGTGTTGAAAGAGAATGGAGAAATGAAAGTTTTAGCAAGAAGCATGTGCAAAAATGGAAAGCAATCTAGTAGAGATGTAGTGGATTTCTCAAATGAAAATGTTGAATGAACAAGATCATCTAATGATACAGTGTTTAAAGTATAGATGAACCAAAAATGTGAACATCTCTCATTATAAGTATTAATGGAAATACCGCAAATATGATTAAAAAGTTAAGAGATTATGAAACATCAACTCTTGTATAAAAGTTCTTGAATAATTAAGTAACACTACACTAGTAGTGCAAAGAGGACTCAAAAAAATTTTAAAAAAAAAATTGAAAAAATAAAATAAAAATCCTAACCTACTTAGAGAGGGTCACATCCCAAGAATAAAGAGATTAAATGACCCCAACTATCCATTTATCATTCTTATCAAGATAAGAATGTAATGGAGAATTTGAGTAAACAATATAATTTTGATGGGTACCTTGAGGTGACATACACCTAAATTTCTTTGTCCTTTTAGTCATCAACTAACAATGTTTAAATTCTTAGGTGACTTTCGGCTCTCAAACAAAACAAAATACGTTCCTTTCATGCGAATATTATGGATTGAACATAAAAGATACTGAATTTTGTGGCTTACGGAGAGTGTGTGTGTTCAAAACACGTGTCATAAAATTGGCTAGGTTAATCATTGGGTAGGTTGATTGTGACACATAGATTGGAACATATATGCTTTTTTTTTAAGTGTGGAATATGATATTCTGAAGAGATTGAATCCAAGTTGATTTTTTATGATATTTTTTTGCTAGGGGAGTTTGAAGTGTATGCATGTGTATTTTTAAAATGTGTCATAAAATTCAAAATAAATTCATTTCTCTTGCACTTAACATATGACTCTAGCTAAGAAGATTTTTTTCATTTCACTTAAGAGCGATGGTAATATTATAACCATATACTAGAAAAATCTATTTTAGGTGATGGAGACATTTGAAAATAATAAATGTCAGAATCCTCTTAAATATATGAAAAAAAAATTAAAGGTTGCATTAGTAAACAATATTTTCAATTAATAGTTAATGGGGTTCATGGTGTCATTATAGGAATCTAGATAATAATTATGAACTTAAAAATTTATAAGAAACATCATTTTCTTTGCACTTAAATTCATGGAAATCTTTAGAATGCAATTGACTATAGATTTTTTTCACCAACTTGATTAGGAAATATGTCTCTAACTTATGAATAGCATGTAAGAAAACATTCCCCAAGGGGTTGTAAATGTTGTTTTATATTAAACTTATGGGTTAATAAGGAAGTAATTGTAACTCGAGAAGCCATCCATGAAAGAAAGAAAGGCATGACCCACAGTCAAATCTACAATCATGTTGATATTGGGAAATGGAAAATCATCTTTAAGCGAACCCTTATTAAGATCATGAAATTCAATGCAAACATGAATACGACCATCAAGTTTACTAACAACGATAATATTTGATATGCAAGGTGAGTAGTCAATAGGATGGATAAAAGCAGCTTATAGTAACTTTTCTATCTTAGTCTTGACCAAAAAAGTAGGCTTGGGATTCGTCTTACAGATCTTTTTATTGATGGGATTTATCTTACAAATATTTTGCATTGAGACATAGGATGATATTATGAACCACTACAAATTCATCAATACTAGGCATATCCTCATATGACCAAGAAAAGATATCGCAATAATGATGCAAGAGCTTAGAATGTGACTTAGATTCCTCCGAAGAAAAGCATATTTTCCAATTTCTTAATTACCTTTTTAGAAGAATTGGTCTCCATAAAAACATTAGAAGTATCTCCCTGAAGGAGAGCATTGTAATGTTCAAGATGTGGCATATACATGTTCTCATCATCATAAGATAAAGGTTCCTCCTTAATGAATTTCATAACAAATTCTCTAAAATATTATTCAATATTCAAACAATATGGCAATTGAGACTTATGGTGATAAGAAGAGAGATCAAAATATACACCCAATAATTATTCCAAAGCTTCATCCAAAGAGAAAACATTTAAAGGAACTGTATTGGAGTTTACTTCCCTTTCAATATATTCAAGATGAACAAGCTTAAGAGGAAGAGGCTTGTGAAAATTCATGTTGACATTCAAAAATGGCTTTGCATTAGAAGATGTGGTGTAGTATCCAAGTCAAATGTTAGAGTGACAAGGTTAAACCTCAAAGGGACTCTAATACCTTGTTCATCACATCCACAACCCCTACCTCCATAACCATAGTTAGTAAGAAGATCATACCCTATCCCATAACATGATTGTAACTCAGGAGAGATAGGAGGGTTAGTATAGAAAATATGATCCACATGATAAGTATCACCTAAATTTATAGATGCATAATCATCATTCTTAGTTGAGGCACATGAGATCTTAAGAATATTCAATGGACTATATCTACCTTATATTCGCTAATGTAAGATATAGTAAATTCAAAAGTTCCCCAATTGTCAGCCAAACATGCATTCAATTTAGAAATAGATGAAGAAGAAGGAGATGGAGTAAGAGTAGACTTAGGACTTTCTACTTCATGAGTATCTAGCTTCATAAGAGAATCTTCTTTAGGGATAACCTTCTTATGGACTCCCTTTTTAGGGGGTGACATAGGAACAATTGTCGACATATTAGAAGATAATGATGGAATGTAATTTTGGAAGGTAGGTGTAACCAAAGCATGACCAGATGCTTCCATTTGACTCAAGTGCATAGCATCAAGGTTAGATTTGATCATATTTACCTGATTGTTAGCAACAAACTTAATAGAACCATGAAGGGTAGAAGTGACCAATCCCAAAACATGAATCCAAGGTCTACCCAAGAGAAGATTGTATGGTAGACGCCCTGGCATAACATACACCAAGGTTGGAATAGTTATTGGTCCAATATTTAAATGCAAAATAACAACATACATAAAGGATTTTTACTAGCAGTTATTAGAGTCACGAATTAACAAAGAAGATGAAACAAGAGAACTTGAATCAAATTTGATTTTGGGAAATAGATCAAGCCTACAAACATTGAGCATCAAACTACCAATATTATTAGCATAAATAATTATCATTAACAAATATGCTTGGTTTCGTACTTTTGGAGGTGGGAGTTAATTAGGATATAACGCAATATTTGAAAAATTCACACAAACATGATATATCAATGCATTCATATTCATAGGCCTAGCAAAAGAAGGTAATAATATCTTTTGAAAAAACTCCTAAAGCATACTACAATAAATTGGAGCAGTTTGAAGAAAATCCAAAAGTGAGATCTTAACAGGAGTGACATGAAGTTGCTCAATAAAATTGCGATCACTTGGTTTCTTAATGGGAGGTTTAGGTTCCTGAGGGAGGTTTGGTTGAGAAGGTGGTAAAGAAGTGTTAGATAAATCAGCATTTTACTTATTTCTTTTAATATTAATGTATGAGGACTTCCATGATAAGAATGGTTTTTAGATTGATAAAATATCATGAAAATATTAGGAGAGTTAATTTAAAATGGAATACCATGAGTAGAATGAACTTTATTTGGAGAAGGACTAGCCAGAGTCACATAAATGATTGATATCTTAGGCCTTTCAGTGGTAGTAGAGACAACAATGATATTTACAAACTTCTCCTCCCTCAAGGAAGAAGAGTCTAGACATGTATTTGTTTGACAAACTTACAAGTGGAAGGACATACCTCTAGGAAGTCATATAGAGCATCACCCAATATATTAGTCATATTTTGGGAATGCCTTATCAAATACATCACAAATTTGAAGAAAGAGATTCGACAAAGGAATTCATATTAGGTTCTACACTCAAGATTACGAGGTCCCAAGGAAAAAAAGACCCTCAGGTACCTCACTAAATCAACACTTGGGTGAGTTGGGAAAGACAATTCTTGAAAGAAAATTTTAACTATACTAGACTATGAATGTAAACTAGAAATGCTCAATATCTCAGAAATACAAAATATTGAAAATATTTAAACTAAAGAAATAGGAAGCTTGAAAAACAAAGATTAAATTACCAAACCTTGGTTCTCCCTTGTCATTGGTTCCAATCCATCCTTTTACAAAACCTTGGTTCTCTCTTGTCATTGGTTCCAATCCATTTATCCTATATCCACAATCAAATCCCATCATATTCAATTGTATTCCCCATCTCATCCAATCCAATTCAATCATATTCCCCATCCCATTCAATCCTATTCAATCATCCCATATTATCCAATCCATTTTCTCCATCAAAACTAAGCTTTTCCCATCAATCTGAGCTTATATTGACTTGCACATAATCCAAACACTCATCCATATTGTGCTAATTAAATCCAAGTGGTGATCCTTCCATCTATAGACTCTGTGCAACCAACTTGTCTTTTGTCATCCATCAATCTATCCACACCCTGCCCATTGGGATGCATCCGTCCCATGTCTGGCAGTTTATCCAAATACGTCTTCCTGCCCATCTGGATGTATCCTTACCATGTCTGGCAGTCTATCCAAATCCATGTCTTACCTTGGCAAGAGATATCATTTGGTCATGTGCATGTTTTTTGCATGATTGAGCTTTCCTCTTTGATTTTCATCTTATGTCCTAGGTCTATACATGTTCAGGGCTGCCCTAATTATCCTCTATCTCAGCATGTCTTCGTTGGTGTATAATGGGGCATAGTTTTTATGGTATGGTGTGTTTGAAGGTTTCCCTTGCACATACTAACAACCCTACATTTTTGTTTATCAACACTTGCATGATTGTGTGCAAGGCATACCTGTTTGTCTGAGAGTCAGTCCATGCCTTGGGTTTTCATGACATCCTTCTCCCTATAATCAGTGGTGAAGATCATCCTTGGAAATATCAAAACTAGGTTTTCTCTCCATATCTACACAACAAGAAATCTCATCCACTTCATTTAGTTCATTCATCTCAGAGGCTCCAATTCATTTATTCCCTCTTTCATCATCTTCGTTCTTTCATTATTTAATCTTCTAATCCATTTCGAGAGCACACCCATGTTCTTTGAACGCTCCTATCCTCTCGAGCGGACATACCACTACTTCCTCGCCATCCTTCCTCCTTGTCATTCTTCCTCATCTCATGAATGGGGCATCAAGCTACTAGTCCTTATCCTCGCCATCCACTATGTTTTACTCTTCTTTGATATAACATCACCTCATGACGCTATATCAAAGAGGGGCAAAATGTAGACACCTAAAATTAATATTTAATTAATTTAAGTCTGTCATCATAATTAATCAATTTAAATGTGTTAATTCCCTTCTTCTAAGGTTAATTAAATCAAATTTAATCAATCTTGTCACTATAGTTCAATAATTAATTTGTCAAATAAATTAATTATTTACCTATGCTCCTAAGTCAACCAAATCATTAAGTCTTCTAAATTCCTCTTAGTTAATTAATTCTAATCAATTAACTTAAATCATGTGCTTCCTACAATCACTTTTCCTAATCCCCACTTAGCCTAATTAATTCTACCTTAATTATACTTATCATTATTCTCCAATTTTATATTTCTCCACTCATGTCACATAACCTTTGATCCTTTCAAGGAAATTCAAATTCCTTGAATCTCCCCATGCATCCTCTTCCCAAGGAATTTTTAATTCCTTTATCCATTTAGTCTTCCCACACATCCTTTATCTTGGAATTTTTAATTTCTCTCTCCTTTCTCCAAGGAATTTTGTATTCCTTTTTATTCTCCCAATACACCTTGATCCATGTCTTCCATCCCAAATCAATCTCAACCCTTCTTACCAAAATCTTTCTTGGCCCTCAATTGGCCTCCTCCAATCTATAAATTGGAGTATCATTTCCTCACAAACTATAGATGGAATCTTCCTCTAATCTTATGCTGCTCATTTCTCCCTCTATCTTCCTCTATCATATCCTCATCATGTCCTCATAATACTTCACCAAATCCAAATCTATTCATTTTCATCTAATCCAAATCCAAATCCTATCAAATCCTTCTAATCTTGTTATGCTTTTGGAGAGAATTCCACATCCATCAAGAAGAGCACATCCAAACAAGTGGAGCACAAGGGCGCCTCTACTTCATCATTTTCTCAATCGGAGGAACAAGAGAGAACTCTCTCTCTTGCAAGGTATAATTGTGTTGTTGGTTTATGCTTTATTTGGGTTTCTTATTCTTATTTGTACTTAAACTAACAATTTAACCTTGCAAAGGTTTTCCCTTGCTTCATTCTGGCATGCCTGGTGGGACCCATGTCCCTAATTTAATTTTTTTTGAAGTTTTTGTGAGTTTTTAGTTGCAGGTTCTGGATCAAAGCGAGCGATATGGGTTCGGTGCAAGCGCTATGAGAATAGTGCGTCTACCTACAACCTCTCTCCATTCACTTCCCTGTTCTTATTTTTACTCATTCTTCTTTCTGTTTTTCTAACTAGTTATTAAAAAACACATAAAAAGGGATAAATTATCTAAAAATAAAAAATAAAAAATTTAGTTAATCTGTTTTATTTAGATTTTTATTTTGCTAGCATCACTTTAGCATGAGTGCTTTGCAAATAGCGCGAGCACCTTAGAGAATCTCTTGCCTCTTTTTAAAAATTTAAATTTTTGAATTTGTTGTTGACCGCTAACGTTTTTTGTCTCTAGCACGAGCGTGAGCTCTTTGGCATAACCGATTGCAGAACAACGTGACCGCTGGTATTACTTTATGTCTACTAATTTTTTTGTTTTGTTTACTGTCTGTCGGTTTTTCCACTATCTTTGATTTAGCACGAGCGCTCGCGATTTGGCGCTAGCGTTTGCAAAACAACGCGAGCACTGTATCTGAAGAATTTTGTGTTATTGATCATATTTTTTAGTGCTGCAGATTTTATCCGAGCGGTCCAAGGCTTAATCTAAACTACTAATATGTTTTCCTGCAGCACCCTAGTCAAAGATTGTTTTTCTTATTAGTCTAGTTTCTTTTCCAGCATTCTTAGCATAGAAAATCATAAACATGTGGGACTAAAATAAACACCATGCTTTCAATGTCCTATTTTATTTTGATTTATGTTTTTACGTTTAGAGGGTCTGCCTTCCCGATTTGTCTGGCACTTTGCATAGGCATTGATGAGAGGGGAATGACCCAAGTGAGTACAACTGAACCTGGGAATTCCAACTCACTATAATCAAATCGCCTTTTGAGATGAAAATATCAAAGGACAGAGCTATTTGAGTTTACTCTCATATCGAGCACTTTGTAGGGCCCTTGAGGTCTAAATCATGCTTGTGTGACTACTATTGTGCTTGGTACTTTTTTGGGATATAAGCCTCAATCGTGCTTGCATGACTACAAAGGATAGTCTTCGAACGGAAACCCTTACTAAGAACTCTAGGAATAGAAGCCACCCAGTTCACCTTCGAAGGGTGGATAGTCTTTGTGCAAGGGAGATAGTAACTCCCCCAAGAGACTTGCCATATTGTGCCCCCATTAGCATTTGGATTTGGCTAATACAGCGTTGAGAATCCATTGTGCGAGACTCAGCGGTTGTATTCTTATTAGCTATTGGGTGTGTACCTGAGTCAGCAAGCAAAGGTTTTCCTCCTCAACCAACTTTCTAGGATAGCATGTTGTGCTTGAAGTCTCTATTTGTGTCAATGGCTAATGTTTTTTCTATGTCTTCTTGCCAAGAGTAGAATTAGTATAAAACACTACCCCTTCAAATTCCACCTTGTCATTATCAAACCCCTATTTCCCTCATCTTCATCCATATCAAATCTCTAATATATTTTCATCCATCTAAACAATCATCAATCCCCAACCATACATGCTCATTACAATACCCTCTTCAAGTCTATATTTGTGTAGTATATGGCTCCACTCAAACAATCCATTATGTCATCCATCCTAGGAAAGGGAAATTTGTACTTCACTATGATCTTGTTTATTGTTCTAGAGTCAGTACACATCCTCTCTATTCTTCTTAGGTGCTAATACTATTGGCACTACACAAGGACTCAAGCTTTCCCTGATCAAACCTTTCCTCAGCAAATCCTGCACTTGTCTATTCATCTCTTCATTCTTTGTTGGTAGCATTCAGTGTACTGCTTTATTAGGCAAACTAGCTCTCGAAATTAGGTCCATGCAATGACTAATACTTCTCACAAGGGGTAATCCATCAGGTACACAATCTGAAATGTTGTCTCCATACTCTATCAACAACTCCTTTATTTCTTCCAGTTGTTCTCCTTCATGCTCTGAATCTTCAGTTTTTCTAAGAACTAAGGAAAAACACACATTCTCATGTCTCATCTCATCCAGGAATTTCCTTCCATCCACCAAACAAATTATAACACTTGTACAAACTTTAGTTTTCAAAGGCTCCTTCGAGGGTAACAAAGTATGCTTCATCCATTTTGCAACAATAGTGTAGATGTTCTTCCTCCCATCATATATTGCCTATGTATCAAACTGCCAAGGTCTACCCAACAAGATATGACATATATCCATAGGCATAATATAACACAAAACTTCATCAATATAAGATCCAATCTTCTATTTCACCAAACATTGTTCACTTACTAGTATCTTATGATCATCTTGATTCCATGCTATCTGATAAGGCTTAGGGTGTTTCAATCTCTTCAAATTCAACTTATTCACCATCTCCTCTGAAACAAGATTGTTTGAGCTACCACTATCAATAATGACTTTACAACACTTATCGGATACCTTACATCTAGTCTTGAACAAATCCCTCCACTACAAGGGCTCCTCATCATCTCCAGTATGACACAAAGCTCTCCTCATCACCAACAATTCTCCATCTTCTAGTTTATTAGTTGATCCAGTATGGTCTTCTTCTACCAAAGCTACTCTCTCATTGCTCTATGTCTTCCTACATTCAAAAGAACGATGTCCTTCTCCTTTGTATTTAAAGCAGGTTCCTCTAAACACTCTTTTATCTTGTCTTTTGTCTTCTTTTCCATAACCCTCATTCTGGTATCCATCAGGTTCTCTTCTCTGGTAAAAAATTTTATCATCCTTCTAGTATGAACTACCATCTCTGCTAACTTCATTGTCTTTATTCGGATTTGCACAAGGTCCTCTTCCTTCGGAATAGCTTCTTCCTCCTTGAAATCTTCGTCCTGAAAAACCTTCCACCTCTACCTTTTTGCTTCTTCTCATGTCTTTTGTTCAATTTCTCCTCTGCCTTCAAGGCATATTAATAAGCTTTTTCAACACTCTGCAACTTGATAAAACTCAATTCATCTTGTATAGACATCCGCAACCCATTCAAATACCTAGCAACTTGTTCAATCTCATCATCAATATGTTTGGATCTAATATTCAACTTGTAGAATGCTTCAATATACTCCTTCACACTAGATTCCTTCTTCTTTTGATTCTACAACTTCTAGAACAAATTCACTTGATCATCGGAAAGCATAAACTTTAATTTCAACTTGCTAACCATCCGCTCACAAGATTTGATCTTCTCTTTACCTCTTCTCTGTCTATCTACCTGCAAATGTTTCCACGAAAGAGATGCATGTCCCTTCAACTTAGTGCAAGAATATCTTACCTTCTTTTCTTCCATGGTGCCTTCAAAATCAAAATACTTTTCCATCTCCGTGATCAAATCTAACAATTCATCCGAGTCCAACTTGCCATCATAATCCAGTGGGGTAAAATGTGGTATGGTATTCACTCTT
Organism: Cryptomeria japonica; assembly: GCF_030272615.1. NCBI lineage: Eukaryota > Viridiplantae > Streptophyta > Pinopsida > Cupressales > Cupressaceae > Cryptomeria > Cryptomeria japonica. The sequence goes on along the minus strand of NC_081414.1, from coordinate 622,413,084 downwards.
GACAATGCTCTTATAAACCTTTCTTCATCTAGATCATTCGCTGGTGGATTTTATCCTTGTACTCCAACTACTTCTTCTTCTTCATCATCACTCACATCTTCAACATGACGACCGCTTCTCTAGACCATTTAAACAGCTTCCAATTGAGTTGTAATTCCTCTCAACATTTCCATCACAACAAGGTCTGCATTTCCACGTGCTCCACCACCTCTAGCATTCCTCTGGGCCATCCTTACGCCAGTCCTCTGCAGCTGTAGGCCAGATCTGCAATATGCCACCCCACAATAAAATCTTACAGGACAACACAGTCTCCAGAATGAAAACTCACTCTAATACCACTTGGTGCAGTCACGACAGGAGGGTCCTCAAAGAGAATAGTTTGGACCATGCAGCAAGAGTTACACAACAGAAACAACACAATCATGATGGAGGCAATGCAAGACAGACTTTATTATATCATGAAAAATCAATTACAATCTCTCAGCAACATGCGGGCTTACAATATTTGACACACAGGCCTGATTACAAACATGTTCATTACAATATTCGGGCTCCAGCATGAAGGCAAGCCAACTCCAGACCTCCTAACCTTCAGATTTATCTGTTATGTTCTAATGATCCTCTCTACATGCTCAATTACATGATTTATATGATCAAGAATGATTTGTGTTGGCCCAAGATAAAACAAATGTCGAGGAACAAGATGAAATGTGTAAAACAACCAAGTCGGCCTTCGCCAAAGAAATCCCTCTGGAAAGTCGATAGAATGAAGTGTGGAGCCAAGTGGAGGTTGGTCACACACCAAGGAACATTGGAAACAATGAACTGAAGCTCTGCAAGCTACGAAAATGATCCACAAGATTTGCCAATAGAAAATAGGTCTAAGCGGTTTTGATGCTCTAATTCAGAAAACTATCTCAAATTCCGGAAGTGATAGCTTGCTGGAAAAAGATCCAAACATCCCACGAACTTAGGATAAGGTAGATGAACATGTCCACAAAAAAATTCTAGCTCCGCAAGATTCTGTGATCAAATTCAAAGAAACACATAAAGAAATGTTAAAACTACAAAATAGAAACAAACTGAAAAGAATTTTTTTTTGGTTGATGCAAAATTGCCATCAGACATCGTCAATCCTAATCGGTATCAAATTAGGGTTTTGTCCTAGATCTTTATCATTTTCAATCAATTATCAATCATCCTTGATCAATTGTCAATCAATTTGGATCATTTTCGATCTCTTTTTAATCATATATTATCAATTTTCTCATCATTTTTTATCAATTTGTCATTGATCGTTATCAATCTTTTTGTCATTCAACCTTCATCAAAGTGACCTTTTATCAGTCTTTGATTGATTTGCTATCAATCTTAATCAATCATCAATCTTCGTCAATTTTGGATCAATTAGTCATTTATTCTTTATCAATTGGATCCTTTTGTCATCTTTGACCAATTTATCATTTGTCTTTGTCAATCAAGGTCATATCAAATCTCAAATCTTTGTCATTTGTCCTTTTGATTGCGATCCTTGTCATTTATTGGTTTTAATCGGGTCAAGACCTAGTTCATTTCTAGTTCATCTCCTAGGGTTTAATGATTAGTTCATTTAATCATTTACTAGCACTTCCCTTTAGGATAAATGAATTTAAGCATTTGTCCCAAGTGTCCTATGTCACAATTAAATTGAATTATTTAATTGGCTAGTTCTTCATCCTTTTTGTGAGCTAATTAATTAATTAGTGCCACCTAATTTCTTAATTTTCAAACTTCTTTTTGCCACCTAATTTTCTCCTAACATTTTTCTACCTTTTTCTCCACTAAATTGGGCTCCTCTTTTCATGCTCAATTTGTCATAAATTGAAAGCTATTTTCTCTCCAATTTGTCATTATTTTATGAGCAAATTTTATGGTAATTTGTCATAACCAAGTGGCTATTTTCCCTCTCAATCTTGTCATAATTGATGAGCACAATTTTCTCTCAATTTGTTGTTATTTTGACACAGAAATTTGTCATTCAATCATATCATAATCATTGCCAATTTTTGAATTTGTTGCTCTTTTCAATTGCTCATCAATTTTGGAGATCCTTGTCCTATAAATTGAGCTCTTTTCTTCAATCATTTCTAACCACTCTTCGAGTACCCTTACATTGTCACTTTCGAATCTATCTTTGCAATCCAACTTGCTTTCATTCATTTGCTTTGTTGGTGAGATCCACACATCCAATTTGAAGGAGAAAGAAGGACAATGGAGGCCAATGAAGGGATACATTTGTGATGGTTTGCATTTAAGTTTGAATGTGTTGTCTTTCATTTCTTTGTTGATTGGATTAGGATTTGATTTCATTGCTTGATTAGGTTTTGTGGTTACCTAAGTGTATGCTTTGATGTGTTTCCCCCATTTTCCTAGTTACACCTACGTAAGAGAATGTACAAGTGTATTGTAAATCACATTGCATAAAGTGGTGTAGAAATAGATATAGCTATTTGCATGCAAAGGAAACATGACCATTATGGTTTTAAAGCTATCGTATTTTCATAAATATTAATACATTGTACAAAATTTACAGAGAAGACAAAGAGATATCCAAGAGTAAGCCACCTTTAGAATATACAAGGTCTTGTTGTCAAGCCAAGGGCAAATCCAACACTTGCACATACATTATAATTGCACATGAAAGACTAAGTAACCCGAAAAAAAATTAGGGATCTACTGAAGAGTTATGCCCTTTTTCCTTTTTTCCAAAACAAAGAGCTTTTGCATTGCAAGAATGATGAGATTTGAGCTGGACAATTTGATTCAAGAGAATCGATAAAGTTTCATTTTTTAATAATGTTGTGCAGTGGATTTGAGTGATTTCCATATAGAGTTTGTTGGTAAAGATAGGGCGACATTTCATTATTTGGTTCATAGGATGAGAAGAATTTTATGCTTATTTGGATTGAAAATAAAATGTGGCTTGCAGGGCAAAATCAAGCATTAATGGCTATTTCAAGTGTTAATTTAAAAGATTTCAACCTTTTTAGATAGTTTTATTTTAATTGAAGGGAATTCCTACACTCTCAATTTTCGCAAGGATTTCAAGCACTTATGGGTTTTAGGCTAACTGCAAGTGGTTGAAATCTTAGTTAGTATTAACGGCCTTGAACTTATGTGATTTCATGGGATCTCTTTGGACTTCTAAGTTCTTGGATGCCAAACTTGTACAAATTTACACTTGCCTAAAAAATAGTAGCTCCTATTTTTAGGCCTCCAAATTTAAGTAGTGAAAATGGGGTGGGGCTATAAATTGCTCCATCTGAATTTGATTCCCACCAAAAACAAATGAATACCATCAAAAAAAAATTAAGGGAAAACTAAAGTTACGAGACCACCAGCTTGTCTAAATTTAGGAGCTTAATCTTAAGTTGATGGGACTGCTAACATCCTTAAATTTAGGAGCTTAAACTTGTAAGTTGAACTGCACTACAAAATTCATGAGACGGCCAAATTTAAAGTATTCCTAAAAAATCTCAATGGCTTCAATATTTCTAATTTAAGAACTTAAATTAATGTAACTGCAAGATTGTACAGATCTGTGTTTCTGCTGTATAACACATAATTGACAAAAACAAAAAATACAAATTTCTGCTATATAAGACATGATTGAAAAAAAATATACAAACAAATAGGCTACTATTCTTAGCCAAAAAAAAACAGTGAAACAGCCAAGGACACTGATTCATTCATCATATCAAGTCAGAAGCTTTCAAAAGTATCTTCTTATTGTTTTTTTTATTAAAATGAAAAGGCCAAAGTTTAATTAATTCTATATGAATTATATACACAAAGTACCATGACCATCATGTTAAGCTTTTATATAATTTATATGCATGACAGTGTGGACCAGTACTTTTCAAAATTAGACTCATGGTGTGAAGAAAAACATCACACCATGAGTCTAATTTTATAGCTCAGTAAATGCTAAATTCTATCCTTCACAGCTTTGATTTTCATTTTTATTAGCTAATGTCTCATGATTCATATGAAATAATAAAAACATCAAATTTTACAATTTCTCTTTGACTTGTTGAAAGTGATAAATTGTACAATTTTATAAATAGCATTTGTACAATATTTAATATTTTTTATATTTTATTTAAAATGTTATATATAATTGATACATCTTTTTCTTATATAATATTAAATATTGGTATATGTACATAGAATAGATAGCTATTAAATATTATATAGAGTGAAATAATATATTATAAATAAAATAAAAGATAATATATAACATTTAATAATATATATATATATATATATATATATATATATATATATATATATATATATATATATATGTATATGTATTTATTATTTTTTATTGAAAATTTAACAATGCATATATTTATTGAAATTCCTTATTTTTTAATAAAAAACAATGCATACATTTGTCATCATTTTTTATATATGTCAAATTCTTAAATATTCATTTAAAAATCATATATGTCATTCATTTAATAATAATAATACTTTTGTTTATAAATGAAATAAACATTATCACTTAGATATATCATTAATTTACTTCTTCTATTTATTATGTAATCCAATTCTAAGAATGGATTGAACCAATCATACATTTCAGTCTATCCGCAATAAACAATTTGTAATATAAAATCTTCGAAACAAATAATTGAACATTTGAATTAATTTGAACACTTACCCAAAAAAAAACTTGCCAGAGACTGGCATACTCAATATTGTTTTGTATTGGATAGAAAACACGTTATAGAAGACAGTTGAAAACAAAGACAGCTGGAAAAGAAGAAACAAATACTGCAATGCATAGCCAAAAAAACAGTGGAACAGCCAAGAGTAGAGTATCAGACATACATATCAATGAATATTATTCCAAAAAATTGTGAGAAGCTTTAAAAAAGCATTGTACTGATTTAGCTTATATATTTTAAATGCATGACAGTATGGACCAGTACTTTTGAGGGTGGTTTGAAAGCAATCAAATTATCTTGTGTCCAGTAGTTGGAAAGTAAAAGATCTATTTTTATCGTTTTCTTGTCTTCCATATAACTGTTCTACAGTTTTATGTGTTCATGCAGTTTTTTTTGTTTTTTTTTGGCTAGTATTTCTTTTATTTTGTATTTTGCTTTTGGCTATTAATTCTTTCATTTTGCTTTTTGCTAATAATTTTTTTATTTTGTATTTTACTTTGGATATTAAAAATAAATGTTTATGTTGAAAAAAGAAAGTGAAAAAATATATAATAAGGTGGTAATTTTTTTATACAATTTTTTATTAATTTTTTAGTTTGTTTAAATAAAAAATAAATTGGGGAAGGGGGGACTTCATAATAGATTAATATAAAAATTTTTATGCCGGTTTCAAGATATGTTGTTAATAGTAAAATATCTATATTCATTAATTTACAAAAAAAAAAAATTGAGATAATGATTTAATGTAAATATATTCTTGTATGAAGTTGGATTCACTTCCTCATATCATTATTCATACTTGTTTATAAACCCCTGGATCTAATTTTAGATCTTCTAAATATTCTAGAACAATCGTGTGTTTTCCTAAGTCAAAGTTTACCTCCCAACTCTCGCTTAGTTTATATGTCTTAAGAGAATAAGTGTTGAACAATTAGGGAGATGCAAAACTATTTGAAGCTCTAGAATTGATCAAACTAGATAAAGAAGTACTAGAAATCACACCTCTTAGTTATATTATAAGGTGCATTGAACATCTATAAAGGTTTGGTTATCTACTATCATGTAGATATGATGGCGTATCTTTTGATTTTGATTTTCATCACAAAGTTCCTTTCATAGTGAGTACAAACACAATTCCAACATCCTTCAACTAGACAAGAATTGATAGGAATATGATTACCTAAAGATAGATTAACCTAAAATTTAGAAGCAATCTTCTCCCTTTTTTACTACTTTATCAAAATTTCTTAGAACTAAGTTACTCTTATCATTTCCCACTAGTTTTGAGAAAATTTTCTTCTTCTCAAAATAATTCTAACTCTTATTGGCAAACATGTAGTTATTCCTCATTATTGTTTTTTTTTCAATTCTTGAACTTATCATAGGCCCTAATTTGAAATGTATCCTTCCCTTCAACAATATAAGCTATCTAAATTACCTTTACAAAATTTTGAGCCTTTTCATATTCACTTCATACATCAAAATTTATCTCAATCCAATCTTGAATTTAGTGATCCTACTCTTCTCATCTAGCATGTAATTTGCATAGTGAATAAAACTCTTAACTTGACCTCATAGTTCTCCACAAGAATAGCACCTCATTGAAGGAGTTAGAAGTTTGAATCTTTTACTCCCTATAATTAGTAAAAAATGTTTATTTTAAAACTCCTCAAACTTATTCCAACAAAGATGTTATATAGCATACTCCTTTCTAGCACTCAAATGGCTCCACCAACTAGAAGCCTCTAAATATAGCTTAAATATCCTAATAGGATCTCAATCATAGAAGTTTAGACTAGTGACCAAGGGCTACTCCTAAAGAAAGAGAGAATTGATTTTGGTGATATTTTCTCTCCTATTGCTAAGTTAATGCATATTAGGTTTCTATTATCTATTTCTAAAACTTATGAGTTTGATTTGAGAAAATAGATGTTAGTATTTCTTTCTTGCATGGGTATGTTAAGGAGTATATTTATACACAATAGTCTTATAGTTTTTTTTTTAAAGGGGAGGATGTTCACTTGTTTTGCACCTATTAAAAATATCATTGTATAGCTTTAAATAGTTGCCTAAAATGTGGTACCAAAAATTTTACACTTTAACATTAAGTTTGGGCTTTATTACGAATGAAGTGTTAGAGTCACCAATGGACTCAAGCTCCCAAGATCACCTACAACACCAAATATTACCTCCTACAAGAGAGATGAAAGAGAAAAAAAATCTTGATTATGGTGCATTAAAGATCAAAAGATGCCCCAAAATGCCTTATGTTGGCAAGGTTGAGAGATACGACTAGACAAAATTCTGACAAGTATCCTAATTCTATGCAATGAGACAACTAGGGTGAGATCATATCTCTACTAGAAACTTATAGAAATATTACTAGCCCCCTATGTAAAATTAACATGTGAACATGTGTGAATATAGACTAGATAGGAACTAATTATATAATGTGCCTTGTTCACACTAAAAAGTGGAAACCAAATCTAGAAAATATTGCCATTTAGGCCAAAACCCCCTTAAGTGAAACTTGGGGAGAATGTAAACAAATGTAATAATATTTATAAAGATCCAAAGATGATGATGATGGGTCTCAACTACTAAGCCATGTTAGTCACTTGTGTACAGATGAAATCTCTCACAAATTGAGAAAAGGAGAAAACCTCGTGGGACAAAATTGCTCCCCAAAAGAGAGAAAATGTGCAAAAAAACATAAACAAGTGATGGATGGAGAATTTAGAAAACCTCAAGGTTGAGATCCATCCATAAGTATACAATTAATATCCCTCAAATAAGAGGTAAAGATAGAGACTATGTAGTCTCCCCATAATATGTAATCTCCTATGAAACATGATCCAATTCTTGCAAATAACCTTTCTCCCTTCAAGAAGAAATACAACCAAATATAGATGTAGGAATGCTTCCCATTTCAGTTATAAATTTATAGGAAGAAAAATCCAAATGTATGATGATGGTGTCTCTAAAATATGCTCATGTGTTTCCATGTCCATGGAAGATGATGATACCATAATCAAATTAGATACATGTGTCAAATCAATAATGAAAGTGAAAAACTAGGATCAAGTGGTGACTAGTGATGAACAAGATCCAAAGACAATGGGGATGTAAAAATAGGTATTATGGGAACTTCATCAAAGAGGAGAGATAACCCCTCAAAATTTTCCTCCAAATCTAGAATGTGAGACTCCACAAACAAGTTTAAAATTCTCTTCAAGTAATCATCCCACAAAGATGAATTTGAAATATTATGATTTACTAATTGAAAAGAACCATTAGCATCTAGATTGAATAAGCATCTCTAAACTCTGATGTGGCATTAGATGATGTATTTTTCATCTAAATTGGGGGATTACGAGAAACTAGAGAGGTCTCTTGATTATCAAGACACTCAAGAATTGCATCGTATTCAAGCTCCTCTAATGTATCATTGTCAAGGGGTATATTATTAACATCATCAAGTGGGATGAGGAAATATTATTTATGATAATCTAGGAATGGAGAGGTGTGAGAATCTCCATAGATCTCCTAAATTTTGGTCCAAATTGTGCGTGGTCATCTAATCTTTCAAATGTATAAAAAGTGCTCCAAACAATTCTAGCAACAATGCTTGTATCAATCAATACTATAATATGAATATTTTTATTACCTAATTTTATTTCTTCAAAGGTGTTTCTACTGGAGGATGAGTCCATAAAAATAAACCAAATTATTGAGCCACTTGCAATGTGTTAAGATGCATTTGTTATAAGACATATTTTTTCTTAGTTAGGTTAATTACGAAAGGTTGTGTTGCATAACCCGTGATATTATAATTATACACTTATCAAATGATTTTAAATCAAATATAAATGCATATAGAGTAGCTAAAATGAAGTGATTTGATCAAAATAAAAAACAATCAAGTGCCAAGATGTCAAAGCAATCATCCATAATGCAAATATGTGACAAAATAAATAAATTTACTTGTGTTGAATCTAGAAAACATGTATGGATGGCTTTATAGAGACTCCCAATACCTTTCCAACACCATAATAATAATGAACGTTAGAAATCTAAGAAAAAAATTATAAGATTAGAGTTAAAAAATGAAGATCTAAATTCAAACAAATATTAAATGCACCTAAAATAATCTAGTGAAATAGCATGCACTACTATGAAGTTCTTGGAATTAGCTTTATGATGATATCTCATTTTAAAAAAACTCCTAGATCAAAAAATATTTCAATTTATAAAATGCCCTATTATGGTATGTGGAGGAAAAAAGGGCCCCAAACAATTGGGAATTGCTTGCCCCATGTACCATTTGTGGAAGCTATATGTGATATAGGTTTAGAAAAAAATCATGTTGTTGATAATGACAAGTGGGTAGACTGCACACCACCCACTAGGCTTAGTGTTTGCCCATTAGCGTGGACCAAGGGCTCCTTTCTCTTTGTGACTGAGGGATAAACTCTAAATTTAAAATGTTTTTAAATTTAAATATCTAAAATTAAACAATTACCAACCATATCTAGTTGATGTGATCATCTCTAATGTAAGATTATGTAGGGTTGATGTGATTAGATGGGTGATGTAGTAACTACACCTACAAAAGAATGTTCCATAAAATGTTCATCTAAAAGACCACCAATGACCTATGTATGACCTATCAGAGGTTTACAATATATCCATACCAATATACCACATATAGTTGTACAAATAAGTTCTATCAAAATATTTCCAAACCCTCATAAAATGGCCAAAAAAAATTGACTAAAAAATTTAGAGTGCCATATATGAAAAAAGATTTTTTTAGCCTTTTGGACTCAATGGTAATGACCATTTCCTCCCAAAGTGTACCTAAAAAAATCGTCTACTTGATTATCTCCTATATCTAAGAAGAGGCTTGTAGATCTAAAGATTTGATACCATATTAGAGTCACCAATTTACTCAAGCTCCCAAGATCACCTGTAGCACTAAAGATTACCTTATACAAGAGAGAAAGTAAGAGAAAAATGTTGATTATTCCATTTCTAATTAAAATTAGTATTTATTTATATACATGCATTCTAAATTAGATGATGATTTTAGGGATATGTCTAATTTGTTATGCTAGTGTAGTCATTAGATTGATTTATGCAATGGTTTGCACTAGACTAGATATTGCCCAAGCAATGGGAGTTTTATGCAAGTTCGCGTCAAACCTTGGTAAGGAGAATTATACCTACATGAAAATTACTTTTTCAATATGTGTGTGAAGCTTATAATTACTAATTGTGTTATCATGGTATTGATGATGTAGATTAATCATTAGACATACATAACTTATTGAGTGTAGATTGTGTAAGTTTCTCATATGGTTGAGGGTCCCCTAGCCACTCTATATTTCTGTATTTCATGGTGTAGTTGATTGAATGAGTAAAAGATAGGTTATTTTTGTATTTCCCACTACCAAAGTAGAGTATAGGCCTATAACACATATTTCTAAGGAGGTGGTTTGGTTACAACTTGGACTTTATACAAGTATTGTTTTGATTGTAGGGTTGTTAAAATTTCTTGTTGTGGTTGTTATTTGTTTGGCCAGGAATCCTTGTATTGTCATCACACTAATAATGCTAATATTTTAAATTTTGAAATTGAGTGGGAGGAAGGTGCCACTATAGTAGAAGTAGGCCCAAATTCTATACGTAACATTCCCCCCTACATCTCTCCTCCACCAACTATCTTAGTGAAATTCATTAGAACTCCCACCCACATAACATTTTTTGTAAATTATCTTATTATTAGAGCTAAATTTGTACTTTGGAGCCCCTTGGGGTCAAGGATTCAAGTCTCTCTAAGACTAAATTAATTGAAACTGTTATATTCATGATGAAGGAAAATTAGAATGGGGCTATCAAGCATTGGAAGGTCTTAATAAAATTAAAAATAATAAATGACCTACCCAAATGTTAGGATGGGTGGTGCAGGAGCACCCATGGTGTAAGGAAAATATATGGTCAAAGTCATCATTTGAAATATAATTGATATTTGAAGGTCATTTATAATGTATTTGAATCCATTTGGAATGATTTGTAAGGCTTGGAAGCCTAAAAATGTAAGCAAGTCCTGATTATGTCCTAGTTGTCCATATAGGCCCTTATAGGTCAAGATGGTCAAAATTGTGTAAAAGGTATTACATAGATTATTTGGACATGTTTAGGGGGTTTTTATAAAATTTTGACCATCTTGACCTATAAGGGCCTATATGGACAACTAGGACATAATCAGGACTTGCTTACATTTTTAGGCTTCCAAGCCTTACAAATCATTCCAAATGGATTCAAATACATTATAAATGACCTTCAAATATCAATTATATTTCAAATGATGACTTTGACAATATATTTGCCTTACACCATGGGTGCTCCTACACCAATGGGGCTATCAAGCATTGGAAGGTCTTAATCTCTTGACATCAATGGTGAGAATTTGGGATGTTGTAACTATAAGAACTACCATTAATTCTCATGTTACTAGTGTTATATCCTCTAGTTTTTGCACTATAACTACTCAAGTTGGATCTAAATCCATACAAAGAGATGTCTTCACAACTACTCAAAGGGATATTTTCTCTACTCAATCAAATTAAACTATGGGAGTTGTTCTCATTGGTAAATTGTAACAAATATACTTATGCGATTGATTTTATTATTATTTGGAGGGATAACATGCACTAATTAACCAAAATTATACCTACCAATAAGAGATTCAAGTGAGATCTACATGTTCAGAGGAGCTTAAATTTGAACCAAACTCTATATATGCACCTGTGTGTACCTACAAGGGTTCGTTGATGGGACCTATTGGTTCCCAAATCAACAGATCCCCAAACCCTAAAGGATTAGCCACTTTCTTATCAACAAGTTCAAGGTTGGATTTGGCCAATGAATGAGATTCAGTCACAAGACTGAAATCTTGTACACTTTCGCTCTGCAAGACCAAGGATATTGTTGACTATAGCAAATATCCCAATGAGAAAATGCCAAGGAAAGTTCATAAACTTTAGATTGGATACAATCCTAGCTTCTTAACATTTCACTCAACACTTGGGATTATTTTCTACACTAACACTAACACCTAACATCAATTCCCATAGCAGAAAAGAAATATCATCTTGATAGTAGACAACCCTAAGATGCTTGAAGAGGAAAGACTAGTGCCTATCTTGTTGAGAACAGTCTAACTACAAATATACCATAAAAATCACAATATATCTCTTCGTGACAACTTTTATGCATTACATATTATGCTAACATGAAACCAGTACAAATCATTCTGGAAATCTCACTCACATGCATATATATTGCAATGATCTTGGAACATAATTTAACTCTTTTATTTAAAAAGACCTATTACCAAGAACATGCATTCCCAATTAGAGAAGACAAATCATTGTATCTTTAACACAAATTCATACAACACATACACAAAGAGTGGAGGCAAATTGAAACTGATCTCTTTCATTAATCTTCACAAAACTGGATACATTGATGATGCACAGTATATCTGCAACCAGAAAACCAATATATTGCCCTTAAACACTTAATACAATATGCTCTTCAGCATTTCAAAATCCTTTCCTATCAGCCTTGATTTCCCTTTTATAGCACAAGGGAGCAAAACAAGCTTCAAGCCGATAGGACATGTGTCAAAAAATGATTGATTACAATAGAATACTCCCTAAGGAATCCTTTTCATGTACAATACAAAATCCTCCTGTAAGGAATGAGAGAAGACGGCTGAGATAAAAACTTTTTGGGATTGGTGCCAAAGACCTAAAGGGAGTGGGGTTGATGTGTCTCCACTTTGAAGCTCTTGTCTTTATCCAAAATTCAAAAATTGGTGCTGAAAGTGGTGCATACCTTGATAAATACATGCTAAATAAAGGCAAAAGTGTGTGCAGCTACAATAGAACCTACAAAAAGAATGTGACAGACAAAAATTTGGTGGTGAGTGCTACTCATCCTCTGGTTGTTCCTCCTCAAGTGTGCAATATTGTGTGTGCCAGTTTTCTATCTATTCAGTGGTTGGCTAGTGAAAAGCTCTTAATTCTTCCAATTTATTTACAGCTTCTATGGTCATGTTGTCCAACACACTTGTAGCCTCTACCATAAATTTTTGATAAAAAGAATTAATCTCCAAAATTTTGTCAATAGTCAAATAATATATGTCCTTTTGGGCCGGATCCCCCCACACTAATTTCTCTAGTACTGTTGCTATCGCTTCCCCAAAATCAGGTTTTTGTTCTTCAAGATCTTTAATTTGATTATTATCATTCAAAATTTTGGGAATATCCCATTTCTACAGGCCCTTGAAAGAGGTCACTCTCTCCCTCAATGTTGATTCCTTGTTTACAATGTTGGGGATCTCGTTAATAAACATATTGTAATTCTTCTAGGTTTTTCCTACAACCTATGGAACAAAGGGCATGTTTTTCATTACCAAAAATACTTCTTCTAGGATGGTGGCCCTAGGGTGCCACATGGCCTTTAATGAATGAAAGAATTTAATTTATCCTGCAACTACTCATGGACCTAAAAGACATGAGAATATGAGGCGTGAACCTCATTTAATTTATTCATCATTTTTTTGGTCATCTGCAAAATTGTGCTCTTTCTAATTGCAAGGCATTTATCCTCCTCTTCCTCTTTCATTTGGAGTAGCCTTTTGTCCCTATTTTTGATGATGGTTTCTAGTGCCTTATTTTGAAATGTCAGCGTTTTAAAATTGGGAATTAAATAATGAGGAGCCCCTTCCAATCTACCTAGCCTGACTTGCTCCCTCTATGGCTATTGTTCTATTATTATTGTAGAGGATGCATCCCTTTTTTCTATTTCTTTTTTTAATTGGGTATTTTCAATGTATATATGATTGAAATTGGTAAAAAGGGTGGCATGTTGCCGCTTCAATATGTCATGTTTTCTTTCCTCTTCCTCAAGAACAGCCTTGGAAAAAAATGAGGCATGCAATGCAATGGTGGCAACCTCTAATGCTGAGGTATCCTTAAGAGTTCTGACAATAGCATCACCTACCTTTTCTTCCACCCCATATAGTAGCTTGGGATTTCCTAGACTGGGGGCTTTTACCCATTGTGCAAATTCTTTTAGGCTTGGGCTAAATCCAGTACCATGTGAGCTTAACTCTTCGACATAGATGGGATCCTCTTGCCTCATGACTTGGTCGAGTACAAAAAATTTTTTAGCATATCCCACCCTAGGACCAACATCATGCTACTTGATTTAACTATCTGTTTGGCCTCTTCTAGAGTGCAATCTACATTATCGTTATCAAAATTGGTTATTTCCTCTTCTGACATGTTCTTCAATTTATTCTGGAACCAAAAACTTTTAAACTCGGGAGTCTTGAGGAATTCATCATCAGACAAAAATTGGGCTGTAACAAGAACTCTCTCATCATTCACTTCCTCATCGGGAATTATACTCGGGACAATTGTCTTGTCAATCTCCATTGCTTCCTTTGCAAAATCAGGATCCTTAAATGCTTTCGTGGGAGGTGGACGTGGAGGAACTCCCGCATCATCTTCATCATCATCAACAATTTTAATAAAATCATACAAAATTGCCTTCCCCTTTTCTATTTTACTTATTTGTTCAGTAGGGATCAATCCAACCTATGGATCTTGCTGAGGGGGAGTTAGCCTTGGGGATTCTCCTGTCAAAATTTGTTTCCCTTTCTTGTCAACCCTTGGAGGCACATATGTTGGCCTTTCCTCTTCTACCTGGCTAGTTGGTTGCTCTTCTTGTGCTTTGGTAAAAATTTCTTCAAAACTCATTAGTTTGCACAACATTTTAAAAAATTATTTTTAATGTTAGAGAAAAATCCCTAGAACTCAGGGTCTCTTTGTCTCATCTCCCTTTGTATCCTATTGAGTGTGTCCCATATTTTTCTTCTTTGCATGGCATCTTTAGGGAAACAATTTCATATCAAATCCTCATGCTCATCATGCTCATGAAAAAATCCCCTTACCTTCATTTTTCATGTCCTCGACTCATCGATATATCCTTCAAGATCATACTCCCTAATCTTCCCACTTTGGAGATGGTATGTGTCATTCGATAAATTATGTACTTTCTCTAGAATTTCACACCCAATGTCAAAATCTCCATACATGGTGCATCTAGGCATGTGATTTCCCTATTTCTTTGCCTTAATCCACTTCTTCTACATCCACATCAGTTACCACATGAATTCAATGAATCCCAATCTGGGAGAGACAAAGAGTGGTAACCTATGAGGAGCATGAGGGCATCCATATACCCTGATAATTGTATAGTTTGAATATAAGAAGAAGTCTCCAAAATTGTGGGTAAATGCACCCTCTGAAAATTGCACATTATGTGGTTTTACATCCCTGATTCTTAATATCTCTATAAAATCTCTAGGGATCCTTGTAGACTAGAACCCACACCATCCTAATACTTTCATGACACAATGATCAAAGAATGCAATCTAGTTAGAATACTAGGACCCTTTATCCCAAACTTGAGTCCACATTTGAACTAGCCACCTACCACCTCCATTGGGATCAAACATAGTTATCTTCAAGGATGCATCCAAATCTATTATGTTCTGAAAAATTATTAAGTGACATAGGAGAGAATAAAATGTGAAATCAATTGGGGTCTTCTCATCCTTTGGATTTATTAACCCCTCATGCAATTTATCTTGTATGTAAGAGGCAAAGTCATGCAACTCATTAGACTATATGTATTGTATTTTCATTGTCATTATCATAAACTCTACTGGCATTTTGTTCCTCCCGCAATCAATTTCTAAGACTTTTCACAAAGCATAGTATGTCTTGACAAAGTAATTTTTAAAAGTGATCAAGTCAAAAGGTTCTTTCTCAATCTGCAATATATAAATTTTCCTCCTTGATATAGTTTCTTCTTGAAATGGAGCATCTCTTCATCCCTCAACATTGTTTTCTTCATATTGTATTATATCTCTATTCTCTTCAGGTCAATTTGCTTCAAAGCATTCTTTCTCAGATCAAAAAAGGTGATTATTGCCTCCCTAGCCACATCCACCAAGATTTTCCCTTCAATGGTCCTTACAGTCATGCTCTTTGGATGATAGTGTTTCCCTAATTATCTAATGAAAGCAGGTTCCACAAAAACATTCGGAACAACTAGCTTTGCCAATTCTAGTGTCCACGCAGTTGTAATAGGTGCAGGCCTCTCTTCGTTTTCATAAAAATAATAAAAGATGTCCCACCCTCTTTCAGTGGTGATAGCATCTTGGCACTTTGAATTCTGGTTAGGGAATACATTCTTCAAAGAATCTTGTATTGTCGGCCTCTTAAAAAGTTCCAACAAATCTTGATACGGGCCCCTAACCTTCTTTTTCTTTTTCTCAATTTCTTCCAAATGCTTTTCAAGTTGCTCACTTGTAACCTTAGTAGTTGCAGTCAGAGCTGACATAGTAGGGTTTTGCATGGGTGGTTGTTCCTGAGTGGGGGGAGGTTTTTTCTACAACTGGCAGGATCTGCACCTAAGATGAGGATATGAATTTCTTAGTAGAAGAAACCCTTTTTCTCTTGGGTTCGGAGGCCTCTACCTCAAAGGGAGGGTTTTTCCCAGCAATTGGTTCATTTGAAATCAACAGAGATGGGGGAATGACTCCAATTGGGGTGGCATGGGTGACTTCTGGGGTGGCGGATTTATTTTTCTTCAATTTTGAAGCTTCTCCCTTTTTGGGAGTTTTCTTAGTTGTTCAAGTAGTTGTATCCTTCCTTTTGGGTGCCATAATTATGTCTTAGGGCTCTGAATTATTCTTCTATTCTACTCACAAACCCTACAATAATTCTTTGAGATTTTAACAAAATCACAAAGCACCAGACTTCACAATTACTTACTTAATTATTGAAAGCCTTAGGACGTAGTTGGACTTCTGAAGATTGCTTCTGGTTGCCTGAAATCACTCTTTGTTAAATCACTTGAATTCAAGGTGTGCAAATGGACTACAAAATTCAGTTTTATTGTTCGTAGGACTCCACCATTAATTTCCTTCATGCAAGAATTGTGAGTTGGTGACCTTGAAATTTGAATTCGACTGTTGATTTAGAGATGGACGACCACGATCATGCTCTAACCCCCTTTGACTGCTAATGTGGTGTCCTTTAATTTCTTACTACCGCCACCTTTTAATTTTAATCATCCTCAATAGCCCCCCCCTGCAATCACTCTCCACCTTTTCCCTTTTTAATTTGGCCCTGCAAGATAGCAAGGAGCATTGTTTGTTTGGCTATAGTTCATCCTGTTAGCCGCAGGATCATCTTTCTCCTTGTTTCTTTCTTGCATGGTAGCGAGGACTATTTTTCCCTTGGTTATATTCCTTGTCCTGCTACCCACAAGATTACCAACTCCTTTGTTTTTAGCTTGTCGGGTAGCGGGGACAAGTATTTCCTTTGATGCTTTCTTTTATCATGCTAGTCCACATCATCTCTATTTTGGCATTTAGACCCACATAGGGTGAAGTTGTCTTCACTCTTTATAGTCATCTCACTAGCCCATGGGATGATTTCCCTTTGTTTTTTATCTTTGCAGGGTCGCAGGGCGACCATTTTCATCTTCTATGTTAACCCTTCCCGCCAGCCCGTGGTGACATCTTTACTCTTGATTAAGGAGCATGGGGTTCTGGGGTAGCCTTCTTCCTGTTGAGATATCCATATCCCGATACCCCGTAGGATGAATTTATATGCTTAAGTAACTATGCAGGGCACAAAGATGACACTTAAAGTAGAACTCTGACCACCTCCACACCAGCCTACACTGTTATTTATATAGCAGAGTAAACCTTGCAGAGTTGCAGGGTAACATGAAATGCTCCTTAGAATTGACTCCCCATCGGCTTGCATGGCATTATCTTTGACAAAAATAGTCTTTTGGGGTAACATAAAACCATTAATTAAGTGATTTTTTTAGCGCATGTCTTATGACTTAAGGGTAAGGGGGTCGTGGGCGGTGTAAGCACCTAGGACATAAAGACTTAGGCATTTGATGAAAAATAATTCATGCCCCCACAAAATAATCCACTGGAAAATTTTCAGAGACTAACACATGGGACCGGTCAAACAACGAACTAGGACCCCTCAGGACATAACTAAACAACCACTACCCTACCCTAGCCGATCAATGACAAAATAGATTGTAGGTTTAATATTTTTTGCAGAATCCTTAAGGATAAACCCTACTCAAAAAGTTCAAAAACCCTAACCCTAGGAAGCACTTTAGGAGACACAAACGTAGGCAACATTACAAAATTTCTACACTCCTAATAGGACCTATAGATGGGGACTACACATTATACTTGTATCATCATAAATTGTAATCCTATATAATTTATGCCACTTTTTGTTCCACTACCTTAGTGTGACTCGTTTCTACTCTCATCCAAGCCTATTTTTAGTCTTTCACCTTGAAATAAATGTCATTTGTTCACATGGTGGTTCAAACCTCTCTCTTGGGTTATGTGCACACCATCTCCAACCTATCCATTGTATTTTGGGTGGACAATGGTGTCTGGCACACCATTGCCCTAGGACAATGGCACACAAAGCGCTCTGGACCTCCTAAACTAGGCCCAATTTTGAATAGGTCAATTTACGTTTCCCACCTCTTGGTTTCGGATCATGATTTCTGAATTTGACCATTAGAGGTAGGCCTAACCAGGGAATTACCTTGATAACCCCATATAAGACCATTCTTATAATTCATTTTGACATCCACTTTCCAATCATCATCCACTAAATTCAATTCATATCCACCTTCAAGCATTCATTGAGCATCAAGGCAACATTTCATCCCACCATATTCTTCATACATTTTTTAATATCTACACCACAAGGATCAGAAAATTAATTCAATCATCATGCAAGCATATGTGTTTGGTTAGGTCATTCATGTCTTGTCATGTTATATCATGTTATTACATCAACACTTGTGATCACATTCAAAGAGTGTTGCATCATCAACCTACAATTATCTATAGCAAATCTTAGGTATAACATTCAACATTCACTTAATTATTTGAATTCATTTCAAGGGTTAATTCCAAACTTAAGAGTTTGACCTAGGAAAACCCCTATTCCCAACATCTTTCTTCTCTTTTTGTGTGTAAGCGATAGGTTCAAGAGCTATAAATTTGGAATCAATTAGAGTAGACAAAGACAATCAGATCTAGCTTTTGTAGGTGCAAAAAGTGGAGGACACATTCTCTCCATACTACAAATTGTTTGATAAATTTCATGCAAAACTTCTAGGGTAGACTCTAACCAACATTTTGGTTCATGATCAATAAATTGTGTCCAAATTTGACATTCGAGGGACAAATCCACTTGAAGCTACTTTGTCCCAATTTTTAAAGCCCAATTTCCAATCATAGGTTCCATTCATCTTATTAATTTGAGATCTATAGTTATAGATTCATATCAAATTTGTAAATATTTGTTTGTATTCATTTATGTCAATTTTCCATCTTTCGCCCTAGATGGAGCATTCAATTTTTATATTTTTAATATATAATTCAACCCTACAAAGAGTAGTGGAATATAATCAATATTTAGCCCTTTTCATACAATTGAAGTTGAATCTATTGATCTCACTCCTCTCCAATGTAATGTTTGGGAAATAGGTTTATTTTTCATGCCTAAGATTATAAGCCCTATTTTTCACTATTACATTTTGGTGAACCTAACACTTTCAAAATTTTGCAAATTTCTGATTGGGTGTTTTCAGATCTAATTTTTATAATTTCATTCCATACATTGAGTGAATATTGCTTTACTTATTTTTTCCTTTCATCCATAACCATGATTTACCCTCTCCAATTGGTCCCGCTCATGAAGATCATTTGGTGCAAGAGGATGATATTGTGGCTACCTTTCCTAGTGATATTGTACCTACATTTCATTTAAATGACCTTCCCTCTAGAGATGAAGCATTGATATTTTTTTGTACCCCTCCTAAAGTATCTCTTATTCATGAAGAAAGAATCAATAATCGTATCAATGATCTCTCCAATGGATATGCAACATTGAAGAGTATGATGGTATGATGAAAGAATTTAAGGATCCGGTCAACTTACTGAGAGGGGGCATGAATCAGTAGATAGAAAAACTGATATAAACTTTCACCAATCTCATAATCAACCTCTCAAAGTAAAATATAAACTGAAAAGTTAAACCACTAAACTATAAATGCAATATCACTGTGAAGTTTAACCGATTGACTATTATAACAGATTAACAGTAAGCAACTTGAAACTTCAAAAACATCCAAATACTTTACTGACATAAGTAAAACTTCATTTCATATTGTTGGCGGTTATCATAACTTATCAAAGTGGATTAAGTAGTTAAGCAAATCAACCATAATAAACATAACCATAAAACATTCACCACTTGACACAATATTTTTGACGTGGAAACCCAAATGGGAAAAACCATGGTGAGATGAGACTCACAATAAATCTGAAGTTTGCCATGTTAGGAGCCAAGCATGTTAAAGCTTTACAAAAAGTCATGTTAAGAACAAATCCTGTTAGGAACCACCCAATTAAGGGATTGACTATAATGCCCTATTAGAAGCAATACCTTGTGAGGAGTAACCTCAGTAGAGGATCTGAAATCCAAGCTAATGGACCACCTGGTTAGAGGATTTGAATAACACTAAGCTTGTTAGAGCTTACCCGGTTAGGCGATTTTACTATTGTAATTGTTAGAAAACAACAGGAGTTTGTTGATCTATTTAAATAGCACTACACTTGCTTGTTTAGATCCTTTTCATTCTCCTATCTGCCTTTACACAAACTGCAGATACATCATCTAGTTTGGCAACCACAAACTCAACTAAAACTTTGCCAACACTTAAACAAAACAACTCATCGACCTTATAAACAAATCAATAGGTCGGTAACACAACAAAAACCTAATTCTCTTATAGAGATTACAAACAAATCGATTCAAGTATGACCATTGGATTACATAATAATCTCTGCACATCATTCAAGAAAGCCTCCAACGCTCCTTGATCACCGCTTCATCAAACTCAGTAACTCATCACGCGCTTTGTGTTACATTCAATATACTTTCTCATTCCCTAGACAAAAACCGTTGTCTCAACATGCCAAAAACACTTTGAAACTCTCTCATACAACAAGCATACGTGTCATAATCATTACCACTCATCATCAGATCATAAACCAATACAACAAACTTAATCGGTTAGGGTTTATCATATCAACAAGTAGGGTTTACCAGTTCAACTCTCCAATAATTAGCAATACCGGTTCACTCCACAAAATTACCTACCGATTTCAAAACAATAATATCATTACCGGTTAATTGATATCAATGACAATATAGCATATCATTAATGCAATCTTCATGCAAATGCCAACAATCTCCCCCTTTGGCATTGATGGAAATACAAATATCAATACCATTGATTGCTACGATTGTGAATAGGAATCCTGGTTTACATTTTGCCATGTACTCTCTTTGTCTTCAACTTGTAGCTGGTTGTAGATCTTCTATCTGACAATCATTTAATTGTTTTCCCCAAAAATCACATAATTCTTCTCCCCCTTTGACAACAATGCCAAATTGAAAGTAAAACATGCAATGTCAAACTTTACTGTTCAACATCAACAACCTACAACTTGATGCTCCCCTATGGAATAATTCCACTTCTACATCAATCCTGCTGAAAAATTTTGCAAGTAGCTCTGGGACTGATGTACTCTACATCATGCTCAATTCACCTCATGAAGGGGTCCAACCCCTAGCTGACTTATAAGATACTCAAAAGTAGTCTTAGGCAGAGTTTTAGTAAAGATATTTGCAAGCTTCTCCTTGGTAGAAACATGCTCCAAGATCACATCTTTACTCTGCACTTTTTCCCTCAAGAAATGATACTTCAATTCAATATGCTTGGTTCGTGTGTGCAAAATAGGGCTCTTGTGAATATTTATGGCACTAGTATTGTCACATAAGATCTTTACAGGTTTTGTAAACTTAATCTTGAAACCTTCCAAAATGTACCTCATCTAGATAGCCTGTGTACAACTCATATAGGTTGCAACATACTCAGCTTCAACAGTAGACTATGATATACAACTCTGCTTCTTGCTACTCCATAAAACAAGTCTTCCTCCAAGAAAGAATGCTCCACTGGTTGTTCTTTTCCTATCATCAATATTACCTGCCCAGTCTGCATCTGTATACACCTTCAAGTCAAAGTTTCCTTCGTATGGATACCATAATCCATAGTCAATAGTGCCTTTCAAATATTTGAATACCTCTTGGTTGCTATCAAATGTGTTTCCTTTGTTGGCATTATGGATGTGTTGCATTATTTTTGTCATTGATGTCAACACTTATCCTTCTAGAGATCTATGGTTATGTTTAACTAGCACATTGTGTTCATCAGCAAGTTCAGTGACTTATGTACAGTCATTGGTATATTGTTCACCGACAGGTTATATTGTTCACCGACACTGAGGGTGACTTGTTATCATCTGGAGATCACATGATTATGTCAAAGACATGGTTTGGATACTTGGTTTTGGTATTTTGGTTAATGGTCTAATCAGGTTGACATATTTGTTGTTACCAGAAGATTGGTCAAGGTTATGGACTGGTATGCATTATCTATTCGAGATCAGCATGACACGTTATGGAGATGATTTATTGATTGGATACTGTTGTAAATGTATTGAGCCGACATGATGCATCACATCTAGACTTGTTTGTAATTTATTTAATTGTAATATTCTTAGTAAGCCAACCTACACATTTGGTCTTAGGTTTTGTATATATGTAAGATCTCATTTGAGATGAGATATGATATGGTATGTAAGGTTATGGTATGGTACTGTAACATGGTATGTGTGAATATTGAAGATCATATGAGTAGGCCATAAGAGAAGGTTCATAGGAAGGTTTGAAGGTGTTTGTCAGAGCTTAACTGGTACTGAATCCAGCATTGGAGATGCTATTTTGAGCAATAAATTATTCTAGGATTTAACCATCCTATTGTAGTCATTGTGACTCCCATTTGAGCAGTGTGCTCTATGCAATTGGCCTTTCTGCATGTGCAGACCCCATTTGTATACACATACTATTTGCAGTAGTATCATCTGATTGTGGGTAAGGTTTCCCACCATTTTTTTTCCCCTTACAGGGTTTCCATGTCAAAATATTTGTGTTATGTGTTGTAGATGTTATTTCTCTTTCTATTTCATGCATTAAGTTTCACCAGTATTGATATTAACTGTTAATCTATTAATCGACATTAAATTTGGTTTACTGGTATAAAGTATTAAGTTGAAGTAATTTATAATTGGGTTGAAATTCATTGACAACTGATTCACCCCCCCCCCCCCTCAGTTGCCTTTCTGGTTCCTAACAATTGGTATCAGAGCTAAGTCCTCTTTTTGTAGAAGCCTAACAACTTGAGGAGATCCTATGGCAACTAACATTTTTAGGAAGGATAGTCTGAAACTTGATGGAACTAACTATGGTATATGGAAGATCAGAATGGAGACACATCTAAATGGCATTGGAAGAGACATATGGGAAGTTACAAAGAAGGGCTATGTTGGTCCTACTCAGAATCAACCTAATCCACCTACATTGGACAAGGATCAGGAGAATGATTACAAAGCAAGAGAAGCGCTTTTGACCACATTATCAGATCAGCAGATCATGGGATTATCAGGCCGATCTACTGCTAAAGCTATTTGGGATAAATTGGAGACATTGAATGAAGGAGATACCACTGTCAAAATTGCAAAGCTGGAATGTTTTCGAGTCAAGTATGAAAATTTGAAATGGAAGAAGATGAAAGATTTTCTACTTTTATGGAAAGATTTAATGAAATTGTTTTAGGAATACAATGTTGTGGAGGATCCTTAAGTGAAGATGAAATTGTTTCTAAAGTTTTAAGAGCTTTTCCACTGGCATACAAAATGAAAGTAACTATTATTAATGAGTTGAGAACAATGCCTAATACATCAATATCTAGAGATACCTTGGTTGGAAAACTTTCAGCATTTGAGCTTGAGGAATTCAGTCATGTTGCTACTATTAAGACAGATTTAGCCTTCAGAGCATCATCATCTGCAACATCATCATCATCATCTGACAAATCTGATTGGAAAGCACTGTATGCAAAAGAACTTGAAGATATCAGAAGGGAAAATGAAGAACTGGAAGAACTTGAAGCACTATTTGCAAGGAAATGCCTAAAGGTCCAATTGGAAGTAAGTATGAAGGTTAAGCACCATTTAAATGTTTTAATTACAATAAAGTTGGTCATGTGACATCTAGATGTCCTAATAGACATGCAAGATTGAGAGAGGAAGCTAAAAGAACATACAAGCCTAACCCTGAATATCAGAGATACATAATTAAGAAGAATAGAGACAAATCTTGTTACTATGTTGATGAAGGAGTCACAGATGATTCTGATAAAAAATTGGCAGACAATGGATGGGCTTTTGTTGCAATAAAAGAAGATCAACCGGCACCTACTGTTCCATCGGTAGAGCAGACCCTGACAGCTAAAACTGAAGAAAAAGATGAATGGATCATAGATTCCAGATGTTCACATCATATGACTGGTGATAAGAGTAAATTCTTGTCTTTTCAAGAATACAATGGAGGTCTAGTAAGGTTTGATGACAATAAAGCTTCTTTAATAAAAGGAAAAGGCACTATATCCTTGGCTGGTAAGCACAATACTGATAATGTTTATTATGTTGAAGGTTTGAAGCATAATCTTTTGAGTGTTGATCAATTAGTTGAAAAAGGATTTCAGTTATAGTTCAAGAATGGAAAATGCAAAAT
The DNA here is from genome assembly GCF_030272615.1 of Cryptomeria japonica. Classification (NCBI taxonomy): domain Eukaryota; kingdom Viridiplantae; phylum Streptophyta; class Pinopsida; order Cupressales; family Cupressaceae; genus Cryptomeria; species Cryptomeria japonica. Next base: position 622,388,453 of record NC_081414.1, on the reverse strand, counting down.
CAAAAATAGAACTGGATTGGAGATTGCAACCGGTAATCAGACTAAAGGTAATATCTTTCATTTGAACAACAATGATAAGACATGCTTGATTGCACATATTGATGAAAGCTGGTTATGGCATAAGAGGCCTTGTCATGTAAATTTTGATTCCATTGTAAAGATCAGTTCAACTAAGGTAGTAAGGGATTTACCTAAGATTGTGAAACCTCATAATCTAGTATGTAAGGAATGTCAAATGGGAAAGCAAGTTAGAACAAATTTTAAGAGTATTTTTGAGAAATCCAATAATGTTCTTGATTTAATTCATACTGACTTGTGTGGTCCGACAAGAACAAGAAGTCTACAAGGAGATAGATATTTTATGCTAATTATTGATGATTATTCTAGAATGTGTTGGGTTACTTTTCTCAGGGAGAAATCAGAAGCTTTTGGGAAATTCAAATTATTCAAGGCAATGGTAGAAAATGAAACTGGTAAGAAAATCAAATGTTTGAGATCAGATCAAGGAGGTAAATTTACATCTAAGGAATTTAATACATTCTTCAAAATGAATGGAATCAAAAGACAACTATCAACACCTCAGACACCTCAACAGAATGGAATTGTGGAAAGGAAGAACAAAACTATTCTAGAAGCAGCTAGAAGCATGATATTGGAAGCAAATCTACCTCATGTGTATTGGAGAGAAGCAGTGAATACAGCGGTTTACACTTTCAACAGATTTCACATCAAAGGTGAAGCTGGTAAGACCCCTTATGAACTATGGTTCGGTAATACTCCTACTCTTAAGTACTTCAGAATATTTGGAAGCAAATGTTATATTAAGAGAGATAAGTATGTTGGTAAATTTGATCCTAGAAGTGATGAAGGAATATTTCTTGGTTATTCATCTAAGAGCAAGGCATATAGATGTTTTAATAAAAGATTGCAGAAGATCATTGAGAGTGCTAATGTGAAGATAGATGAACACTTTGGAGGAAATTCAAGGTCTGTAGATTCTGAACCGACAGTTGAGATGATCATAAATGAACCAATACATAGTGCACCAATACACAATGTGGTTCCATTCACACCGGCATCATCAGAGAATTCCACAGTGACTGAAGAATAGTAGCATGTGAATAATCCCAGGTATGTAAGACTGAATCACTTAGAAAATCAGATAATTGGGAATAAGTATCAAGGTGTTATGACAAGAGGAAAACTGGCAAATGAAGAGGTATGCTTAATTTCTCAAATTAAACCAGCATTTTTTATTGAAGCATATCAAGATGAACATTGGATAAAAGTAACGGAAGATGAATTAGAACAATACATGGACATTAGTTCCCCGGCCTAAAGACAAAAATGTAATTGGCACTAAATGGGTATATAGGAATAAACTTAATGAAGATGGTAAGGTAATCAAGAACAAAGCAAGATTAGTTTGTAAAGGTTATTCATAGAAGGGAGGAATTGATTACAATGAAACCTTTGCACCGGTAGCTAGAATTGAGGCAGTTAGATTATTTCTTGCATTTGTAGCTCATAAGAACTATACATTATATCAGATGGATGTAAAATGTGCATTTCTGAATGGTGATCTTAAAGAGGAAGTTTACATTGAACAGCCTGATGGATTTTCATTGACAAATGATAAAGATATTGTTTGCAGATTAAGGAAAGCTTTGTATGGATTCAAGCAAGCTCCTAGAGCTTGGTATGCTAGATTGGACAAATATCTTTTGAAGCTTGGTTACACTAAAGGTAATGCTGACAACAACTTATATTTCAAAGTGACTAATGATGACATCTTGGCTATTGAATTTTTTGTTGATGATATCATTTTTGGAGGAGAATATGGATTGTGTAAGGACTTTACTAACAAGATGCAGGAAGAATTCGAAATGTCTATGATTGGGGAGATAAAAAAAATTTAGGATTGCATATTTCACATACTGATAGAGGTATATTCATATATCAAACAAGATACTTGAAGGAACTATTGAATAAATTTGGTATGGAAAACTCTAAACCAGTAAGTACTCCTATGAATACAACTGATAAATTGACATTGAAGGATGATTCAGCTCCTGTTAATACGACAAGATACAAATCTATGATTGGAGGTTTACTGTATTTCACACAAACAAGACCTGATATAATGAATGCAGTATGTATTGTTTCAAGATTTCAGAGTAATCCTAAAGAAAATCATGAATCAACAGTGAAAAGGATTTTCCGGTATCTACAAGGCATAACAAATCTTGGTTTATGGTACCCTAAAGATGAAAATTTTAATTTATGTGCATACACCAATGCAAATTGGGTAGGAGATGTAGATGATAAAAAGAGCACCACTGGCAGAGCATTCTTTCTTTGTAGCAGATTGATTTCATGGTTAAGCAAGAAGCAGAGTTGTACATCATTATCAACAGCAGAATCAAAATATGTTGCAGCATCAACTAATTGTACTCAGGTATTATGGATTAAGCAAATGTTGAAGGACATAAAGGTAAAATGCAAAGAACCAATAATCATTTATTATGATAATTCAGCAGCAATTGATATATCAAATAATCTGGTATTTCATTCTAAGACTAAGCATGTTTCTATCAAATATAATTTTCTGAAAGAGAATGTTGAAGCAAAAGAAGTGATATTGGTTTATGTGAATACTAAAGAGCAGATTGTAGATATCTTTACAAAGCCTTTTCCTAAGGAAAGTTTTGAATATCTTAGAGAGCGGCTTGGGGTGATACCCTCACCAGCAAAGACTTAGACAATTGATGATTGGCATCAAACCGATAGAAACTAACAGAGAAACCTTTTTCCGGCTTTGATGGCTTTGATGGAGGAGAGCTACTTCTCAGGGGGAGTAGTTGGTTATATTAATTGGTCATATTAGTTGGTTATATGTTCTGGTATTTATTTGCTTTGGCATTTGATGTCAAAGGGGGAGAGATATCTATGGAAAAATATTATTCCTAGGGGGAGATATTATTCTTTTGGAGACATTATTCATTGGGGGAGAGATATATATACTCTCTACATTTTGGTTTTTATTCTGGTATTGATCTATTTTGGAGATTGTTGGTTTTTGGTTTTTGGCATTCTATTTTAGCACTTAGATGTTTTTCTATCTAGTGTTGCCATCAATGCCAAAGGGGGAGATTGTTGGTATTATGGATGTGTTGCATTAGTTTTGTCATTTATGTCAACACTTATCCTTCTGGAGATGTATGGTTATGTTGAACCGGCACATTATGTTCACCGACAAGTTCAGTGACTTATGCATAGTCACTGATATATGGTTCATTGGCAGGTTATATGGTTCACTAGTACTGAGGATGACTTGTTATCATCTGGAGATCACTTGATTATGTCAAAGACATGGTTTGGATACTTGGTTTTGGTATTTTGGTTAATGGTCTAATCGAGTTGACATATTTGTTGTTACCGGTAGATTGGTCAAGGTTATGGACCGGTATGCGTTAGCTATTCTAGATCAGCACGACACATTATGGAGATGATTTATTGATTGAATATTGTTGTAAATGTATTGAGCTGACATGATGCATCACATCTAGACTTGTTTGTAATTGATTTAATTGTAATATTCTTAGTAAGATGACCTACACATTTGGTCTTAGGTTTTGTATATATGTAAGATCTCATTTGAGATGAGATATGATATCGTATGTAAGGTTATGGTATGGTACTGTAACACAGTATGTGTGAATATTGAAGATCATATGAGCAGACCATAAGAGACGGTTCAAGGAAGGTTTGAAGGTGTTTGTCAGAGATTAATCGGTACTGAATCCAACATTGGAGATGCTATTTTGAGCAGTTTATTATTCTAGGATTTAAACATCCTACTATAGTCATTGTGACTCCCATTTGAGTAGAGTGCTCTAGGCCATTGGCCTTTCTACATGTGCAGACCCCATTTGCATACACATACTATTTGCAGTAGTATCATATGATTGTGGGTAAGGTTTCTCAACGTGTTTTTTTTCCTTACAGGGTTTCCACGTCAAAATCTTTGTGTTATGTGTTGTGGATGTTGTTTCTCTTTCTATTTCATGCATTAAGTTTCACCGATATTGATATTAACTGTTAATTTGTTAACTGACATTAAGTTTGGTTTACCGGTATCAAGTATTAAGTTGAAGTAATTTATAATTGGGTTGATATTCATTGACAACTGATTCACCCCCCCCCCTCTCAGTTTTCTTTCTGGTTCCTAACATCCTTTGGATTCTTCTAAAATCTAGCAACTAGACCAACTACATGAGCTATATCCGGTCTGTTGTGAACAACATAGTGCAATTTCCCAATCATTCACTTGTACTCCTTCTCATCAACAGATGTGGCTTCATCTTCCTTAGACAATTTACATCTTGTAACCATTGGTGTCCCAACTGGTTTATAGTCACTCATACCAAATGTCTTTAATACCTCTTTCACATACTTAGATTGTGTGATGAAAATATCAGTCTTCTTTTGTTGAATTTGCAAGCCTATGAAAAAAAAATTATCTCTGACTAGAGACATTTCAAACTCATTTTTCATTTCATTTGCAAAGTCATTGCTCATGTCATCATTACCTCCAAATATGATATCATCTACAAACACTTCACTAATCAGTATCTTATCTCCTTCATATTTGAGATATATGTTGCTATCTTCACTAGTTCTCTGAAAACCTATCTTCATCAGGTGTGAATGAAGCCTTTCATACCATGCTCTCGGTGCTTGTTTTAATCCATATAATGCCTTGTGCAATTTTCATACCATGAATTTCTCATCAGTCAAAGCATAACCATCTGTTTGCTCAATGTATACTTCTTCTTTCAGTATTCCATTCAAAAATGTCGACTTCACATCCATCTGATATACTTTGAATCCCTTATGTGCTGCAAATGCAAGTAAAGTTATAATACATAATAGTATAGCAACTGGTGCAAAAGTCTCACCATAATCTTCTCCTTCTTCTTGTGCATAACCTTTATAAACCAATCTAGCTTTGTTTCGGACTACTACACCATCTTCATTCAACTTGTTCTTGAATACCCACTTAGTACCTATCACATTTTTATTCACTGGTCTAGGTACTAGGGTCCATGTATTGTTCTTCTCAATTTGATCAAGCTCCTCCTCCATAGATTTGACCCAATGATCATCTCCAAATGCTTCCTTAGCAGTTCTAGGCTCAATAGTGGAGATCATGCAAGAATTCTCTCTAATTCTTCTTTTGGTTAACACTCCAGCATCCTTATCTCCAATAATTTGGTTAGGATTGTGATTGAGTCTCACATACCTTGGAATAACATGATCATTATCTTTAGGTTCATCTTCTTCATTATCATCATCTTCTTTTGAATCTACATGTTCTGGTTGAACTGGTACAACAACATTCTCTTTCCCAATTTCAGGTTTCGCAGGTTCTAGTTCCAAAAACAAAATGCAAGGGTCTTCATCCTTTTTCTCCACACTGGTTTCCCCTGAGACTTTAGGATACTCATCCACTCGAACATCAACACTCTCAATGATTCTCTATGTCTAGTTGTTGTAACATTTGTAGGCCTTACTCTTGGTGGAATAACCAAGAAATATACCTTCATCACTTTTAACCTCAAACTTACTAACATAGTCACCTCTCTTAATAAAACATTTTCTAGCAAATATCTTGAAATAACTAACATTAGGTTATCTACCATACTAGTATTCATAAGGAGTCTTATCCTTACCTCTTTTTACCAAAATCCAGTTCATAGTGCAGACAACTGTGCTGACAACTTCTCCAGAAAGCTTTTCACTACACCTCCTTGTATCAACATCATCCTAGCAGCTTCAACAACTGAGTGGTTTTTTCTCTCTACAATACCATTCTGTTGTGGTGTCCTCGGTGCAGAAAGTTTTCATTTGATACTATTATCTTCACAATATCTAGTGAATTCCTCAGAAGTAAATTCACCGCCTTGATCAGTCCTCAGACACTTTATTTTCTTACCACTCTCATTTTCAGCTAAGGCCCTGAATGCCTTGAACTTACTAAATGATTCTATTTTATCCTTCAATAATGTGACCCACATCATTCTTGAGCAATCATCAGTGAAGATCATAAAATATCTATCACCTTGAATACTTTTGGTCTTTATTGGTCCATAGGGGTCTGTATGAACCAAATCTAACTGATGTTCCGCTGAAAAAGATTTTCTCTTAAAAGTTGAGGATGTCATCTTTCCCAACTGACATTCCTTACATAGAGTATTAATCGGTGTGTCCAATTGAGGCAAACCTCTTACTGTCTTGGACTTACTTTAAAAATGTTATCAAAATTTATATGATAAATCTCCTATGCAAAAGTCAGCTATCATCTACTTTAGCAATTAAACAGTTGTTGACTTTAGGATTCAGGTGAAACAAATTACCTTTAGTTTTCTTGCCAGTTGCAATCAGTTCACCTTTGCTCCCATATAGTTTGCACATACCATTCTTAAACTCCAATGGATATCCTTTGTCATTGAGTTGAGAAACACTCAAAAGATTGTGCCTTAATCCTTCAACCCAATAGACATCATTTGCACTGCTCTTTCCATTGAGAGAAATAGTTCCCTTACTTTTAACCATGTAGGGTGAGTCATTACCAAATCTTACAACTTTGCCATCAAATTCCTTCAAAGAAATAAATTTGCTCTGGTCACCGATCATATGATGTGAACAACCACTATCAATGATCCAATCATCAGAATTATCCATGCGAGAAACTAAAGCCTTCTGATTAGATGTCTCCTCTTTTATGGCTACAAAAACAATGTCTTCATTAGCATCACCCTCATATTCCTCATCAATGATACCACAATCAACTACAATAAGACAATCTCTTTTGCCTTTTCCCTTGTACTTCTTGAACTTCTCTCGCTTGTGCTCATTATCACCATTAGGACAATTAGCTACAATGTGTCCAATCTTGTTGCATGCAAAACATTTCAAAGGTAATTTACCTCTATATTTACCAGTACCTCTGGGAAACCGCTTGGCCAACAATTCTTCAAGCTCAACCAAACTGTCTTCATCATCAACTTCTCTCCTAGATCTAGATTCATAACTGTGACTAACATCTCTATTTTTCCTCATAGATGGGTTAGAAATTGAAGCTCTAAATGCAAACTCGGATTTCTGAACACTACCATCATAACCATTTAATTCAAAAGCAGTAAGTTTACCAATGATGGAGTCAAGGGTTACCTTAGTTTTGACAATAGATTTTATCTCCTGAATAGCTACAACTCAAATAGCGTAGACCGGTACAAGGGTTGTCAACACCTTACTAATTACTATGGCATCTTCCACTTTACCACCAACACTCTTGATCTCACCAACTATCTCTTTTATCCTTTGACCATACTGTTGGATATTCTCACCTTCATCCATCCACATGTCATCAAACTTTCCTATTAGACTCTCTTCCTTGGAAATCTTCACATGTTCATCACCACTATAAATCTCCTCAAGTTTCTTCTATACCTCATATGCAGTCTCCAGACCATGAACATCTACATACTCTACATCAGACAAAGAACTGATAATAGCCTCCAGTGCTTGATTTTTTTCTTGTTGCTCTTTCTTCTGATGATCAGTCATAATCCCACTAGGTGCAACATATTGAGTACCAATATGTTCACAGTATTGACTTCCAAGATTCTTGATATATTTTTTTATACTATCACTCCATATTTGGTAGTTCTCTCTCTTAAACTTTGTACCTTCCTTCTTTATCAAGTTCTACAAGATCTTTACCTCAAGCCGTTAGGCTTAGACCTTAGAGGATCTGAGACGCTCTGATACCAATTGATGGTATGATGAAAGAATAAGGATCTGGTCAAATTACTAAGAGGGGGGGTGAATCAATAGATAGAAAAACTGATATAAACTTTCACCAATCTCATAATCAACCTCTCAAAGTAAAACATAAACTGACAAGTTAAACCACTGAACTATAAATGCAATATCATTGTCAAGTTTAACCGATTGACTATTATAACAGATTAACAGTAAACAACTTGGAACTTCACAAACATCCAAATACTTTACTGACATAAGTAAAACTTCATTTCATATTATTGTTGGTTATCATAGCTTATCAAAGTGGATTAAGTAGTTAAGCAAATCAACCATAATAAACATAACCACAAAAACATTCACCACTTGACACAATATTTTTGATGTGGAAACCCAAATGGGAAAAACCACGATGAGATGAGACTCACAAGAAATTTGAAGATCGCCCTGTTAGGAGCCAAGCCTGTTAAAGCTTTACAAAAAGTTATGTTAAGAACATATCCTATTAGGGACCACCCGGTTAAGGGATTCACTATAATGCCCTATTAGAAGCAATATCCTATGAGGAGTAACCTCGGTAGAGGATTTCAAATCCAAGTTAATGGGCCACTTGGTTA